>NC_057728.1:42990592-42991983 GCF_004010195.1 Chiloscyllium plagiosum | reverse complement strand
CAGCGGTCCTGTGACAGCCCCGCTGTCAGATGGAGAACTGGACCATGCAGACCCTGGGCCCGACCCAAAGACACCATAGCGGGGAAATAACTCCAGCGTGGAGCCGGACAGCTACCTCAGCCCTGGGATGGTCCAGCAGTTTGCCGTCACCACGGGAATGCACACAGCTACCCCAGAGGGGCAAGACCAGCAGCAAATGGACACTGTTAACCTTGTAAACTGTTAAAATGGGGATAAGAGTTGCCAGCATCAATGTGCGTAGCATCAAATCGGCTATGCGATGTGTTTCTACGATGGCCTTCCTGGCCAACGTTAAAGCCGACGTCCTGTTCCTGCAGGAGTGTGGGATACCGCACCTCAGCAGCTACAGGAGATGGTCGAGCTTATGGGCCCAAGGGCCGTCAGTTTGGTCGGGGGGCAACGATAGCCGCGCATCCGGCCTGGGTATCCTGTTGAGAGGTTAAGGAGGTGGTGGGCGGGCGCCTCCTCGTCGCCGACATCATGTACAGGAATGCTCCCCTGAGACTGATTAATGTGTACGCCCCAGTGGGTAAGAGTGAACGGTTGGCCGTCCTGCAGCAGCTTCCACTGTTGCTGGCTACGTCCAGGCCGGTAATTCTGGCCGGAAACTTCAACTGTATCATTGATGCAGATGGACGATCCGGCGGGGGGGACAGTAATACTGGACACCATGTCCAGAGCCCTGATGGACACGGTAAAAGATGCCAAGCTGCACAACGTCTTCAGCGCCCCTGCAGACGGAGCGCAGCGTAGATACACCTGATCGCGGGCAGACGGGTCTATCCGCTCAAGGATAGATTACCTGTTTGTGTCCCGAATGCTCTCAGTCAGATCCACCGACATCAAGCCGGTGTTCTTCTCCGACCACTGCCTCCTGCTGGCCGACTGTCACCTACAGGACGAGCAGCGAGCTGGTAAAGGAACGTGGAAGCTGAACACCAAGCTGTTGACCCCGGGAAACATTGAGGAGCTCAAGAGGGACTACGCAGGTTGGAGAACCGTGAAGCCCCTCTTTGAGTCCCCAGCGGACTGGTGGGAAACAGTAAAAGGGAACATCAAGAGGTTCTTCATCCTCAAAGGTGTTCAGGAGGCGAGAGAGAAGCGGGGAAAACTATCCCAGCTCCAGGAAAGTATGCAGAACCTGCTCCTGCTGCAGACGATGGGGGTGGATGTCACGGAGGACCTCAAGGAGGTGAAGTGCCAGCAAGCCTCGCTCTTTGCTTCGGAAGCCTCCAAGATAATCTTCCGGTCCAGGGTCCGCTCGGTGGAGCAGGACGAGACGTGCTCACATTTCTTCTTCCAGAAGGTGCACAAAGAGAGCTATGTGCTCAGCAGCCTGAAGGAAGAAGATGGCTCAATAACGTCATCTC
>NC_057728.1:42983713-42988302 GCF_004010195.1 Chiloscyllium plagiosum | reverse complement strand
CACACCGAGACGAACATCAACTGCGCCTGGAGGATCATCAACTCAGTGAAGGGCGCTCTCTGGGTGGTCCGAAACCTGTTGATCTTCCAGCTGAAGGAGTTGACCCCGACTGAGTGCTGCAGTCTGGCACATTCCAAGGTCCAGGACTATGTGTTGAGGGATGCGCTGAAGCTTGGGGCAGCTGTCGCCAAGGCGCGGTGGGGAAAGACCACGGTGTAACATCTGCCTGCCTAAGCACAGGGGGCCCACGCAGTCATTTGGGCTCTGCTGACGCCTCAGCTAATCATATGGGCATATGATTGAAAAATGTACAGACCTGTATAAAAATGATAAATTCTGATCTCTGTATGTACATGTTTACATATGTATGGCATGACCAACTGTACAGACCATCAAATTATTTTATGAATAAAGTATATTTTTGAAATAAAAAAAAAATTGACTTACTGTGCTGTGACCACCTGACCAATGGACTTTAGTGGACTTAGGCCCTGAGATTTTGAGACATGGTTGCTTGTTTACTTCGCTTGCAGTATGCTTGCTATATAAGCTGCCGGCACATGGTACACTGCCATACATCAAGAGGTCCGCCCCCTTGACTGAGACTGCTGACCAATAAGACAAACTGCCTGGCTGGTTGACTGTACTGAAACGTGTGGCAAGGCAAGGCAAGATATGGATGGTGCAGACGTGCAGGTAAGTGCTAAACGGTGTACACGAAGAGAGCAAACAAGCAGTCCTGAGATGCAGCATGCTCTAATTTGAGCTGGGTGTCTGCCCCTGTCCGCTAATTAGTCTTACAATGCTAGTTGCCAGTGCGCTTTGCAGTGAATTGGAAAGGTTGTCATGATGTTCATGAGGATAAGGCAAAATATCAAATGCCAATGTCCATGGACAAGGAGTGCATGTACCTGGTGCCCATGGATATTGGTCTGAGATGTTGTTTGATGCTGAGTAACACAATGTTTGCAGTTACACACACTGATTTTTCTGTCAAGCTTTCTCCCAGCTTGTTGGGAAAGTTTGGTATGATAGGAATCTGAACATTAATGAGGCAAACTGCAGCATTAATAAAGCATTTAACAAGCTATAATTCCCCATAATTGACAACTCATAGCTGCCTAGGGAGATACTTGCCTCAGTGTTTGGCAAAGGCATAAAAGATGAAGTGAGATGTTCCCAATATTGAGAAAGTCCTCCCCGGACTTTGCATCCAATTCCGCCTCAACTTTTGCCATTTTCTTCAGACCCTGACAAGAATCTGCCCAATGTTACCATGTGTGTCGTACAGTTGGATAGATCAGAGGTCTGAAGACAGAATTATGTATTAGTTAAGCACTACAGCTATCATTTAGGTGGATTAAAACCTACCAGACCATCTAAAGGGTCTAGAGAAGACTATTTCTGGGGATTCTGTGCCATTAAAAGTATCATGATTCAAGACAGAGAGAGTTTGTAGCTATGCACCATATCTGACAACTTTGCAAGGAATGTGACTGCTGTTGATTATGAATCAAGGGTCACAACGATTGAGTAGAAGTGCGAGATCCGAGATAGCAGAATCTGAGTTGGAAAGACTATTGCTTGATGTACTTTCTTGCTAACTTTGTGATTCATATATAAGGACTCTGGGGGTTCCTCAGAATACAAGCAATCCCCAGTCTCCCATCACTCAAGGTTTTGTTTTCCCTGTCAAGGAAGACAACATCACACTTCATCACACTGTATTACAGCTGCCATGTTGTTGGCACTCACCCACCATGTCTGTACATACCTGTAGCCTCGTTGCTTCCTCTACTTTCCTGCCTAACTTTGCATTGTCAGCAAATTTGAATACTTTGCAAGCAGTTAGCAATCTAAGTCATTTTGATTGTAAATACTAGTTCCAGCTACGATCCATATGGCTCTTTGTTGGTTACAGCCTGCCAACCCAAAATAACTCATTTATTCCTGTTCTAAATTTCTGTCCACTATCCAATCCTAAATCCATGCCAGCATATTACTCTCAGTTCCTGGTTGCTGACAATTTTGAAATGCCTTACGTCTCAAGAGAGCTTGAGATTTTCAAATTGTGGATTTCTATTAATCTGTAACATAGATTTTTCTGTTTTAATATTATTTACTAATTTGATTCTGATGGGAGCAGGAGGAAGGACTAGGAAGGGGACTGACAACAGAATGCTTTAATAAAGACCAAGGTTTGATGCCCAGACTGACCTCTTTGGCAAGTGGCAGTGGAAGTGAATAGACTGAAAACAAAAAATGCTGGAACTCACAACAGGTCAGCCAGCATCCATGGAGAGAGAGCAAGCTAATGTTTCAAGTCTAGATGACCCTTTTAGATTAGATTAGATTCCCTAAGTATGGAAACTGGCCCTTTGGTCCAACAAGTCCACACCTATCATCTGAAGAGTAACCCACCCAGACACATTCCCCTACCCTATATTTACCCCTGACTAATGCACCTATTATTATGGGCAATTTAGTATGGCCAATTCACCTGACCTGCACATCTCTAGACTGTGGGAGAAAACTCACGCAGACACAGGGAGAGTGTGCAAAATCCACACAAACAGTCACCCAAGGCTGGAATCAAACCTGGCTCCCTGACACCGTGAGGCAGCAGTGCTAACCATTGAGCCACTGTGAGTAGACTGCTTGCCAATCAGTAATTTGAAAAAAACATGAGAATAAATTAAAATTGGGTTGTGATGTTTCTTGATCTATTAAAAATAAATATGAGTAAATTCAGACGGTGGTCAAAATTACAGTAAACACTTAAGGCATGGAACTAAATGTAAAAAATTAAGCAAGGATTATATACTAAGGGGCAGCATGGTGGCTCACAGTGCCTTGGAACCCAGGTTTAATTCCAGCCTCGGGTAACTGTGTGCAGTTTCTATATTCTTTCTATGTCTGCGTGGGTTTCCTTTTGGGTTCTCTGGTTTCCTCCCACAGTCCAGGGATGTGCAGATTAGGTGGATTGGCAATGCTAAAGTGTCCAGGGATGTGCAGGCTAGGGGGTTTAACCATGGGAAATGCAAGGTTATAGGGATATGGTGGAGGTTAAGTCTGGGCGAGATGCCTTTCAGAGGATTGAGGTGGACTTGGTGGGCTGATTGACCTGGGTCTACACTGTAAGGATTCTTAAAAAACTCTTGCAATTTTCTTTTCTATCACTAGCTAGCTTGCTCTCCCATCTCATCTTCTCCTCCTTTATTACTTTGTTACTGTTAGACTGGCTCAGTGAGTAGCACTGCTGCCTCACAGCACCAGGGATCCAAGTTCAATTCCTGCCTCGGGTGACTGTCTGTGTGGAGTTTGTATATTCTCCCTGTGTCTGTGTGGGTTTCCTCCCACAATCCAAAGATGTGTAGGTCAGGTGAATTGGCCATGCTAAGTTGCCTGTAGTTTTAGGTGCATTAATCAGGAATAAATATTTGATAGGGAATGAGTCTGGGTGGGTTACTCTTCGGAGGGTCAGTGTGGACTCGTTGGTCTGAAGGGCCTGTTTCCAAACTGTAGGGAATTGAATCTAATCTAGGTATCCGCTTCTGGTATCTAAAGGCTTCCCAATCCTTTGGTTTTTCACTTATCCTCATCACATTGCATGCTTTTTCTTTTGTTTTTATGCTGTCTCTGACTTCCCTTGTGAGCCATGGTTGCCTTGTCATCTCTTTAGTATGCTTCTTCTTCCTTGGGATGAATTTCTGCTATGCCTCCTGAATTAGCCTCAGAGACTCTTGACATTACTGCTCCACTATCTTCCCTGCTAGGCTCCCCATTCAACCAGCACTTGCAACTCTTTCCTCATGTCTTTGTAGTTATTTCTACTTAGTTGTTATACCATTACATCTGATTCCAGCTTTTCCCTCTCAAACAGCAGAGTAGAACATAGAACATAGAACATAGAACAGTACAGCACAGAACAGGCCCTTCAGCCCACGATGTTGTGCCGACCACTGATCCTCATGTATACACCCTTAAATTTCTGTGACCATATGCATGTCCAGGAGTCTCTTAAATGTCCCCAATGACCCTGCCTCCACAACTGCTGCTGGCAACCATTCCATGCTCTCACAACTCTCTGTGTAAAGAACCCGCCTCTGACATCCCCTCTATACTTTCCTCCAAGCAGCTTAAAACTATAATCCCTTGTGTTAGTCATTTCTGCCCTGGGTATTAGTCTCTGGCTATCGACTCTATCTATGCCTCTCATAATCTTGTAGACTTCAATTAGGTCCCCTCTTCTCCTCCTTTTCTCCAATGAAAAAAGTCCAAACACAGTCAAACTCTCCTCATAAGATAAGCCCTCCAGTCCAGGTAGCATCCTGGTAAACCTCCTCTGAACCCTCTCCAAAGCATCCACATCTTTCTTATAATAGGGCGACCAGAACTGGACGCAGTATTCCAAGTGCGGTCTAACCAAAGTTTTATAGAGCTGCAACAAGATCTTACAACTCTTAAACTCAATCCCCCTGTTAATGAAAGCCAAAACACCATATGCTTTCTTAACAAATCTGTCCACTTGGGTGGCCATTTTAAGGGATCTATGTACCTGCACACCAAGATCCCGCTGTTCCTCCACA
>NC_057728.1:42962489-42983110 GCF_004010195.1 Chiloscyllium plagiosum | reverse complement strand
TTGACAAAATTTTCAGCGCATCAGCTTCCTCTATCTCTATCCATTTCAGCATGCACACCTGCTCTTCAAAGGTTTCATTCACTACAAAGTTTATTTCTTTCGTAAAGACAGAAGCAAAAATCTCATTTAGGGCTTCCCCAACCTCCTCAGACTCCACACACAAATTCCCTATGCTATCTCTGATCGGCTCTACTCTTTCTTTGACCATTCTCTTATTCCTCACATAAGTGTAAAATGCCTTTGTGTTCTCCCTAATCCGTTCTGCCAAGCCTTTCTCGTGCCCCCTCCTGGCTCTCCTCGGACCATTTTTAAGCTCCTTCCTCGCCTGCCTATAACCCTGTAGAGCTGAACTTGACCCTAGCTTCCTCCACCTTATATAAGCTACCTTTTTCCTTTTGATGAGAAGCACCACCGCTCTCGTCATCCAAGGTTCCTTTATCTTACCACTTCTTGCTGGTCTCAGAGGGACATATTTATGCATCACTTACAACAACTGTTCCTTAATCAGTCTCCACATGTCTATAGTGCCTTTACCATGGAACAATTGCTCCCAATCCATGCTTCCTAACTCATGTCTAATCACATCATAGTTTCCTCTTCCTCAATTAAATATCCTCCCATTTTGCCTAATCCTCTCCTTCTCCATAGCTATGTAGAATGTGAGACAGTTGTGGTCACTATCACCAAAATGCTCTCCCACCACAAGATCTGATACCTGCCCCGGCTGGTTTCCGAGCACTAAGTCTAGAATGGCCTCTCCCCTCGTCGGCCCGTCAACGTACTGAGTTAGGAAACCCTCCTGAACACACCTTACAAAAACAGCTCCATTCAAATCTTCTGCTCGAAGGAGGTTTCAATCAATATTGGGAAAATTAAAGTCACCCATTACAACAACCCTATACGTCCACACTTTTCCAAAATCTGCCAACCTATGCTTTCTTCCATCTCCCTGCTGCTATTGGGGAGCCTGTAATAAACCCCTAAAGAGGTGACTGCTCCCTTGCTGTTCCTAATTTCCACCCATACTGACTCGGTAAGCAGATCTTCCTCGACAATGGAAGCTTCTGTCGCTGTGATACCCTCTCTGATTAGTAGTGCTACACCCTCTCCTCTTTATCCCCCCTCTCTATTCTTTTTAAATGCTCTAAACCCTGGAACATCCAGCAACCATTCCTGCCCCTGAGAAACCCATGTCTCTGTTATGGCCACAACATCATAGCACCAGGTACTGATCCATGCTGCTCAGGTTCCCACCCCCCTGCCATACTAGTTTAAACCCTCTCAAACTACTCGGGCAAAACTTCCACCCAGGACATTGGTCCCCTTCCAGTTCAGATGCAACCCATCCTTCTTGAACAGGTCCCACCTTCCCCAGAAGGCATCCCAATTATCTACATATCTGAAGCCCTCCCTCCTACACCACCTGCGCAGCCACGTATTAAGCTGTGTCCGCTCCTTGTTCCTCGCCTCGCTATCTCGTGGCACCGGTAGTGAACTAGAGAACACTACTCTGTTCGTCCTGCTTTGCAGCTTCCATCCTAACTCCCTGAAATCACTTTTAATATCTTCAATCCTTTTCCTAGCTATATCATTAGTGCCAAAATGTAACAAGATTTCTAGCTGTTCGCCCTCCCCTTTTAGAACCTTATACACCCGATCAGAGACGTGCCGGACCCTGGCACCAGGGAGGCAACATACCTTCCGGGAATCCCAATCCTGACTACAAAATCTCCTGTCGATTCCCCTAACTATCGAGTCCCCTACCACGAGTACTTTTCTATTCTGACCCCTTCCCTTATTTGCCACAGTGTCAGGCTCAGTGCCAGAAAACTGACTGCTATGGCTTTCCTCTGGTAGGTCATTCCCCCCCCCAGCAGTATCCAAAACGGTATACTTATTGCTGAGGGGAATGTCCACAGGGGATCTCTGCACTGTCTGACTGTCCCCTTTCCTCCCCCTAACTGTAACCCATTTATACTTGTCCTGAGCCTTAGGAGTGACCAACTCCCGGTGATTCTTCTCAATTACCCCCTCAGCCTCCCGAATGATCCGTAGTTCATCCAGCTCCAGCTCCAATTCCCTAACACGATTTTCAAGGAGCTGGAGTTGGGTGCACTTCCCGCAGATGTAGCCAGCGGAGACGTGTGCCATGTCTCCCACCTGCCACATTCTGCAGGAGGAGCAAGCAACTGCCCTAGCATCCATACCCGACTTATCTGAACACGCACTCAGTACTAAAGTAGAAAGCTTAGTTCAAGTTGCTATAAAATTAATAACAACTTATATTCAATAGAGGAAGTTTAGAATGAACGTTACCTTATTAACTAGGTTAGAGGAGGAGGGCGGGTGGGAGACTCTACAGTAGTAGAGTCTCGGGTTTATTGTAACAGGCAGGCAACACAGCCTTCAGGACTCTCAGTCCTGGCCAAAGAGAACAGTGTCTATTCCCCTGATACTATCCACAATTACAATTACCACAATCTCTTTCAAACTGTGGTCACTGTCCCCTAGGGGTTCCTTCAATTTAAACTCTCTAATCAAGTCTGCTTTAGTACACATTATCAAATCCAGAATTTCCTGTTCCTGAATGGAGTCAATCACAAGCTGCTCCACAAAAACCCATCCTGTAGACATTCTCCAAATTCCTTTCCTTGAGATCTGCTAAGAACCTGATTTTCCCAGTCCACCTGCATATTGACATCCCTCATAATTAATGTAATCGTGCCTTTGTTGCAAACCTTTTCTATCTCTTGATTTATTTTCTGCCTACATCCTGCCTTCAGCTAGGAGGCCTTTACATAATTCCCATCAGGACCATTTTTCCTTTGTGGTTCCACAACTTTACCCACACAGATTCTGTACCTCCTGACCATATATTGTTTCTTGCTATCGATTTAATTTCATTTCCTCCTAACAAGACAACCCTGCCACCTTTCCAATCTGCCTGTCGTTTCCACAGAACACATATCCTTGGATATTTAGTTCTCAGCCTTGATCCCCTCGCAGACATCCCCGCAACATTATCCCTGCCAATTTCAACCTGCACTATAATCATATTTCCCTTGTTTCCTATACTATGCACATTTAAGTACAAGACCCTGAGTCCTGTATTAACTGCTCTCCTTCCCACAGTTGTCCCCTTATCTGCTGTACCTGAATTAAAGTTCCTGACCCTTTCCAAACTCTGTCATATAACATATTCTCGAACCATTAATAACCCTTCCTGAATTCTCCCCAACTTTAACTTTCTCCATAATTTTCTATTAAACTGAACCCTCCTCCCCACTATTTAGTTCACAGCCCTAATTATGCTATTCTCCAGGACTCTTGTCCCAACATGATTCAGATGGAGGCCATCCCATCAGAATATTTCCCAACTTCCTCACTATTGCTGCCAATGTCCCATAATTTTTCTCCCACACCAGTCTTTGAACCAAGTGTTTTGCCTTGTTATTCTTGTCCACCCTGTACCAATTTGGTTATGGCTCAGGAAGTGTTCCAGAAATAATTATCTTTTGGTTTGATTCTGCTTTTTACTTTATCCCCTAACTGTTCATATTCCCTTAGCAGAACTCTTTCCTCTTTCTACCTTTGCCATTAGTACATACGTGGATCATAACTGGATCCTTCCCCTCCTACCCCAAGTTCCTCTGCAGCCCAGATAAGATATCCTGAGTTCGGGCACCAGACAGACAACACAGCCTTCAGGACTCTCAGTCCTGACCAAAGAGAACAGTGTCTATTCCCCTGATACTATCCACAATTACAATTACCATTTTCTTTTCTTCCTTCTCTTGAATGCCCCCCTGTACTATGGTGCTCAGATCAGTTTTCTCATCCTGTTTACAACCTCCACTCTCATCCACACAGGGAGCAAGAATCTCTAGCCTGTTAGACAAACTCAAGGGCTGAAGTACCTTCAGCATTACCTCCTGGATCCCTCTATCTGCCACTTTCATAGTCACCCCCTCCTGTCCCTAATCATTGACTGAATTTGAGGTAGTTTTTCAGAGGGATGTGACTGCCTCCTGAAACACAATAACTACATCCACCTCCCTGGTTTGTTGCAGTGTTCAATACATAGAATCCAGCTCATTAACTCTGTCTCAGAGTTCCTCAAACAACTAACCCTGACTACAGATGTGGTCACTAGAAACCACATTGGTGTCAACCAACTCTGACATCATGCAGTCACAACGCATTGTCTGGCCCTGCATCTCTATTTTCAATACCTAGTTCTTAATTTTTTTTATTTCCTAATTGTCTTTTAATATGTAATCAGTAAATATTCCTCCTATTTACTTTCAATCTGAAAGTAACCGAGAATAAATAGTCAAATTAGCAGCTGTTACCAATCAATTAACTTATGGCCTTTCTGCGACATCACTCCTTCCTTTGTGCCTGTGGGACAGCTAAATTGATCAAAGTGGAAAGCCATCTCCACAAAGACTTGGCTTGATGGACACACTAACAATACTGTCATGGACAGATGCATCTGAGATATGCATGTTATCCACCCTTTGACCAATTTATGTATTAACACTGTGCACAAGCACTCTTGTTGGTGAGTAAGATAAAGGGGCACGGAATTCAGTTTGTAGTTCAATTCGATTATATTAATAAAATATTCCTTGTTAAAAACATTGCGAACATCTCCCAAATTCCCACAATATTTATTCTCTCTCCAGCTCTATCCATCTGAAAAAGGCTATCACTCACAATGATCCATATGTTGTGCTGGGACTTTGGAATCTTCTTCCTCTCCATCATAGGGCTGGTTCTCTTCCACAAAGGTGGGTCTAGCAGTTCAGCGTAGATCTCTCCTGAATCTTCTGCCACGAGACTTGCTACGATTCTTCCCTGCAAGTCTTCACTGTGTCTTCACTGAGGGTCTGGCTTCCAAGGCTGTGTGTTTTTCTCCCCTGTCACACCAAACCTTCCAGATTGTTCTGTGGCGTTTGGCTCATGGGGTCGTGGGATGGATTCAAATCATTCAATGGGGTCACGCAAGCATCCTTCACTATTGCATTGCTGGGAGTTGTACAGTACGCATAATCAGACAGCCAAATGCCAGAATGTCTGATCGACATTTCTCTAATCCACAATCCTTGGACTGATTGTAACTGGTTCCCCTTGATCCTTTGTAATCTCTTTGACTTTGGTTTCACTGTTCTCTATAATTGATAGCTGCTGTTTAATTTAGTTTGGCCAGTTTTCTGTCAGGCTTAATATCCTCTGCTGTGGTTCAATTTATATTGTTCAATGTTGGGCCCATGGACACTTGACCACATGCAAATAAATGAGGATGCGGTCAAAAAGATTTTTGCCTCATGTTGGTTCCCTCACCATCTGCTAATTGAAAAATTGTGTCTTTTGGATTCAGTCAAGTCACACAGGAGTAGTACTACCAAGCCATTTGATGATGGACATTAAAATCCTCCATTCTAAGTGTATCCTGTGACTTTGTCTTCCAAACAGTGTTTCTTCCAAATTATGGAGTAGTACTGATTTATCCACCATTGAAGGGATGGGGTGTGCACTTGATACTTGGTAATCAGCAGGACGTTTCCTTGCCTACATTTGGATTGATGCTATTTGATTTCATGGAGTCCAGAGTCAATATTAAGGAATCCCAGGCCAACTCCCTCCCTACCTACAATATAACATTGTATCACAATCTGGTTAGTGTGTCTTGCTGGTTGGACAATTCATGCCCAGGAATAGTGAAGCTGGTACAAAATCAGAGAGTGCTAAAGAAACACTGTATGTTTGGCAGCATCTGTTGAGACAAAATTCCAGAGTTAACATTTCAAGTCCAGCGACCTAGTGATATTGATGGTGTTGTTTGAGTCATTGTCATAGTCATGGAATAGTACATTACAGACAATGTCAGGCTGGTGCTTGAATAGTCTGTGGGACAGCTTGCCTAGATGTTAGTGAGAAGGATTTTGTAGACTTGACAGGGCTGAGTGTGATGATGATGCTCCTTTAACAAGGTTATGCTGTCCTTGGCCTTTTTATCAGAGAGGTCATAAAAGCAGTGATTCCGAAAAGTCTAGGTTTAACTACTTGAGAATGCTTTCAAGTTTAAAAGAAAACACTTGTACAATGAAAGTTCTTCCAGCTCAATGCTTCTCTGGTTTGGTTTGGTTTTTAGCAAGCAGTCAGTTTTTGAGGTCAGTTTTTCTTGGCAAGACCAAGAAACAGCTACATGGAAGAAGGTGTTCCATGCTGAATTTCTCTGCTATCTCTCTCTCTCTGTCGTAAAGGAGTGTTTATGGGGATTGTTGCAAGTACTTGGAACAGTATCATGAAGATGAAATAATCTGTTGGGTTTTCGGCTCGGTTAAGTTATTTTATATTCTGTTCTCTTCAGTTTGTGTTTCTTTTGGTAATCTTGAAAATAAATTTTGTTTTATTGAAAACTAAGTGGTTGGGCTAGCTGCATCATTCCTAAAATAGTCACTCTACACCTGCGTAAAATAACCAGCAATGTTAGAGCATGGGCTACTTTCTTGGCTCAGTCCATACCATGAGCGTGTCCCTGTCATTTGCACTGCCTTGATAGCTGTTGGTATGTCCATTTTCATGCCTTTTTTGACTTTTCTGAAAAAGGTTCATACATCTGATTGTTTGACAAAGGCATTATAGAGGACAGTTAAGAGTCAACCAATTGTTATGGAGCCATGTGTAAGCACAGATTAGATATGTATGGCAGCTTTCCTTCCCCAAAGAACATTGCCAACCAGAGACAAATAACATTGGTTTTATAGTTGTGATTTCAGAGTCTAGTTTTAATTCAAGATTAAATGAATTAAATTCCTGCAGCTGTTTTAGTGGGATTGAACTCTTTCCCCCCCAGAGCAATGCCCCAGGCTTCTGGATTACTCGTCCAGTGGCAATGACAGTCCAGTGAAATTGTGACAATAATACTATTCCATCATTTCCCCTTCAAGTGTAAAAACCTTACAGGTTTGTTTAATTTAATTCACTTCTCCACTAATAATCTGTCATTCCTGCAGCTTTCACATCAAGTGCCAATCAGCTGCCTGTTTCGGTGCAGATGACTTGTGTTTCGGGAATGTCAGATTTACTTTACTGACTGTCGTAAACTAAAATTCCATCCATACAGTCTCATAGATTCCAGCCAGCAGTTGACTTTGGAGTTGCACTTTGACATAAGCTATCAATATCACCCCATTACGGACAAAGCTGTTAGTTAGGATAGAAACAAATAAAACATTTTGCAGAATAATCTTATTCATTTTCTTTCTTGTTTGATCAAATTGCTGTGGTGTCTGATTATTGCCTATGTGTTCTTTAATGTATTATGTTGCTATTTTTGCGTTTTTAGCTATGCTGTGTCAGATGATATCTAACACTGATGGTAATCTTGCAGTTATAAAGTGGACTCTGTGGGACACGTGTTCTTACAACAACCACATACATTGCTAAGCAGCATTCAATCTCAAAATAACTTATTGGAATAAACTGTAGATATAAAAAGATGATTACATGTAATGTTTCAAAGAAAGGATGTTAATTATTATAGGTAAATTCCCACTTCAACTTTAAACAGTTCTTTCTCTAAAATTCTAGTAAGTAATAATATCTTTTGTCTGAAAACTGAATTTAAGATATATATTTACAGTTATTACTGTGTCTCACTATCCATTCTTAGTGCGTGTGTTGACACCCTTCCAGCTGTTAATATTACCTCTTCAATCTAAGGCATAAACTGCTTTAACATTTTATCGGACAATTATGATATTTTTCTTTACATTCATTAACTTTACAAGTTTTCACATGCTTTCTTTCTCAACTAAATCTGTACTTAGGGGACAATTTTAATCTGATCAATCAGACCGTTAAAAGTGTTTGTGCGACTCATTCCTCATCCTACAATTTTAACCTATTCTCCTGAGCAAATGGGGAGGAAAGCCACCGAAAAATGCAGGTTTCTTCTTCAAATATGCAGATTATTCCCTGATGCTGTCATCTGGCTCAATGTCTGTTTGAATTATGGACCTCAGTGAAGAAATGATTCTTTGTATCATGCCAAGTCCAGCGAGCAGAAAAAGGATCCAGGAAAGCAAAGGAGCAATAAGGTAAGTCTGTTTACTCCTTTGTTCACATTTCTTGTAGAGTAAAATGCTGTAGCAAGCTCCATAAGAAATGTAGAAACCAGGAGCAGGAGTAGGTCATTTAGCCATTCATACCTTAGCCACCATTCAGTATAATCATTGCTGACCCTCCATCTTGATGCTATTTTCCTGCTTTTACCCCATGCCCCTTGATGTTTTTAATATCTAAAAAATTCTCTATTTCTTTCTTAAAATCTACAGCCTTCTGTGATACAGAATTCCACAGTTCATTACCTTGGGTAAAAAAAATCCATCTGTATCTTCAATGGCCCACCCCCTATCTTGAGTGTGTGACCCCTGGTTCTAGACTCCCAACCAGGTAACTTTTCTCCCTTTATTTAGTCTGTTCAGCTTTGTTAGAATTTTATGCATTTCAATCAAATTCACTCTCATCCTTATAAATTTTAGTAAATACAGGTCCAGTTGCACTAATCTCTTCTCATAGGGCAGTCCTGCCATCCCCAGTATCAGCCGAGTGAACCTCTGCTTCACTCCCTCTATGACAAGTATACCCTTTCTGAGGTAGATTATATTAGATTAGATTAGATTCCCTACAGTGTGTAAACAGGCCCTTCGGCCTGACCAGTCCACACCGACCCTCCAAAGAGTAACCCACCCAGACCCATTTCCCGCTGACTAATGCACCTAACACCTAACTAATTGCAATTTAATAATTCACCTGACCTGCACATCTTTGGACTGTGGGAGGAAACCGGAGCAGCCGGAGGAAACCCACACAGACATGGGGAGAATGTGCAAACACCACACGTACAGTCACCCAAGGCTGGAATCGAACCTGGGACCCTGGTGCTGTGAGGTTGCAGTGCTAACCACTCAAAAGTGCATGCAATACTCTTGATGTGATCTCACCAGGCCCTGAATAACTGTAGTAAAACATCCCTATTTCTGAACTTGAATCCTCTTGCAATGAAGGCTAATATACCATTTTCCCCCACTAATTGCTTGCTACACTAACCTATTTACTTTCATTGACTACTGTATATGGACACCTAGTCCCTTTGTATATCCACATTTCCCAATATATCATAATTTGAATAATACGCTGCCTTTCTGTTTTTCACACCAAAGTGTATAACTTCATTTCTAAACACATTGAATTGCATCTGCCATCTGTTTGTCCACTCACTCAACTAGTCTGAATCACCTCAAAGCTTCCTTGCATCACCTCACAGTTCACAATCCCGTCCAGTTTTGTGTCATCAGCAAGCTTGGAAATGTTGTATTTGTTTCGTGCATCCATATATATTTCATGAACAATTAAGGCCCAAGCATTGATCCTTGCAATACACCACGAATCACTGCCTGCCACACAGAAAAAGACCCATTTATTCCCACTCTCCATTGCTGCCTCTCAACCAACATATTACCTCTAGTTCAATGGGGCTTTAATTTTGCTTTCTAACCTTTTCTGTGGGGTTTCATCAAAAGCCTTCTGAAAATCCAAATACACAACCTTCAATAGTAACTCTTATCTACTAGTTACATTCTCAAAAAACCTCCAGTAGATTTGTTAAGCATGACCTGCTTTCAAAAATCCATGCTGGCTTTGTCCAACCCATGAAGAAATGTTTTGACCTCTCCAGCTTCAGTGTTCCCTCACCAAAAATGTCCTTAAAGTGAACTACCTGAGCATTTCTTTGGTAACTACCATCTTTGTCCTCCTACTTGGCACTGCATTCTTCCAGTAAGCTTCCTAGCAAGTTCAGGCGGTACACCTTCCATTAGCATGCAGATGAGGTTCAGGAGTTAAAACCTCCTGAAAGTGAAAAGGTCAGGATTACTGACCACCCACCTCAGGCCCAAATTATCTAATTTCTGCTTCAGATTCAAAATAAGGCTTCTGCACTTGATCAAAAGACAGAGAAAATGCAATGTTGATGATGAATTGTATGCAAAAATTACCATTTTCTGCTTTCAGAAACATTGATTGGCTTTCTGCACAAATTGCTTTTATTTCATTTTAATAATGAAACCTGCTAATACAGCAAAACATCTCAAAGCACATGACAAGGATTAGAAGGAATGACAAGGATTAGAAGGAATACCAAGCAGTGGGTGATAATTGGAAGGAGAGACCAAAGGTATACTTAAATAGAGAGAACTTGAAAAGACTTTTGCAGAAGGATGGGGATTGTAGAAACATTAATTTTTGGAGACTGTGGAAATAAGGTAATTGAAGGTGCTGACATGGTCAATGGGTTCACAATCTGTAAGCGATCAGCATTGAAAGAGTAGAGGATGTGAGGTATTATATCTGGATGGAAGATTTTACAAATTCAGAGGGAGCTTTGTCATTCAGAACTTTTGATATGAATTTGAACGATTTGAATTTGATGTGTTTCAAGGATATGGAGCAGGAGAAATCAAAAAGAACGAAAGTGATAGGGATTGGGGTTAATGAAATGTAGAATGTGGGAGGCTTTATTTTGGATTAAAACATAGGGAAAGAAATAGGCAATTCAATCTGTGGAACCTGATTCTATCATTCAATCCAATCATAAGAACTTTTTAACCTTCATCTACCCTGTCTATCCTTCTAAACATTTCGTAGTTTTCAATGAGATTGTCTCTTATTCTTCAAATCTCTAGAGGATGCAGGTCAGGTTTGCTCAATCTTTCATCATAGGACTGTTCTGTTATTCCAAGAACAAGTCTGGTAAACCTTCATTACACCCTCTGTACAGCAATGATATCTCTCCTGAGATAAAGAGACCAAAACTGTATGTGATACCCTAGGTGCAATGTGGGACCAATGCAACACATGGACTGCAGTGGTTAAAGAAGGCAGCCCACCACCACCTTCTCAAGGGCAACTAATGATGGACAATAAATGCTGGCCAGGCAACAACACCTACATCCCACAAGTCAAGAAAACATTTCCTCAAAAATCTCCAAGATTTCCCATGTGTAAATCTATGCTGATTACTCCCATTCAAATCATCATTATCCAAGTGTCCATTTATCACATCCTTTATAATAGATCCTAGCATTCCTCTAATATGGATGTAAGGCTAACAGGTCTGACGTTTCCTGTTTTCTATCTTGCTCCCTTCTTAAATTGTAGGATGACAATTGCTAGCTTCCAGTCTGCAGGAATCTTTTCAGAATCTACAGAATTTTGGAAGTCAAGCATCAATGAACCAACATTCTCTATAATTACCTCATTCAACAACCTGAGATGTTTGAGTTCAGGTCCTCAATTTTCATTCCAATTAATTTCTCCTGGAACTTGGAAGTCCAGCGAAAATAACATGGAAGAAATTTAGTCAAAAAATGACAACATCCTGTATTCTAGAGATAACTGGATAGGGGAGAAAGTGAGGTCTGCAGATGCTGGAGATCAAAGTTGAAACTTTATTGCTGGAACAGCACAGCAGGTCAGGAATTCCTGAAGAAGGGCCTGTGCCCGAAACGTCGAATCTCCTGTTCCCTGGATGCTGCCTGACCTGCTGTGCTGTTCCAGCAATAAAATAACTGGATAGGGAGAGAGGTGCACCATTTTGTGGAGTTGGAAATACGTATACTTACTGGAAAACAAGATCAAGTTTTAAAGCTCTATTTAAATTCTAAGGTCATTGAGGAGGAATACTGTTTTAAGTTCAGCCTGAGGGAATAGGTAGCGAAGGGGTGAAGTTAAAGTCTATGATACAGAGTCTTTGATGAGAATCAAGTAAAATGGTTTTACTCTTACTGATGTTATACTGAGGGAAGATGTCACTCATTCATGACTAATAATCATGGAGCCAAGTAAGGTAAGAAAAAGAAACATTTCTTGCCATCAGCACGTTTCGATTGAACACAACTTTACAGGTTAAGGTGAATTTTGCTGTAAAAGTAAAGATGAGGTTAATGATATTCACTGTCATAAATGTGCAAATTGGACAGTGTTTCTGGAGACAGCCTATGCTCAGTGAAGCACAAAAATTTGAATGTTGCTGTCTAAACTGTGCAACTCCTCCGAAAACTCGATCTAAAGGACATACTTTCATCTGGTCCACATTGAAATGAATCAAGAGGCCGTAGATTGTTGTCTTAACTTATATATATGCAATAAAATTAATAAAATAGTTTGGGTTTGCCATTCCAGTCTAATGATTGTAATGTGATTGATGTGGTATACATGAACTTTCAAAAGGCATGGTTAAGATTGTCTCTGCTCTTACTATACTTGCCATAAAAATTAGCCATTGGGAAAACTCAATGTGGGAATGAGAATGGGTTCTTAGTGGGTTTAACTCACTTCTTGCTTTAAATGACATCCATATTGAAAATAGGGCATCAACATCTCGGACACCTCCATTGCCACTTGCTACACACACCCCACATCCACAGACATTAGCATCTGATATGGGCCAATCTCAATGAATACTCATGGGATCTATCTGATCACCTACAGGAGATTTCTGCACTTCAATGATGCACCAGTAGCTATATTTGTAATACAGGAACAAGGGCATTTTGCTCTCAGGGATTGAACTATGCTTAATCTTTGAGCTGTCCAATGGCTGTCAGAGTGCTCACTTTCTCTGAGTCTACATTGATGTTCACAGCATCCTTGCTTTGCCTTGCCTTTTTGCACATTGACCCTCAGCCAGATATATCAGGTTCACATTACAACTATAATGCAATGCCATATAGCACAGACACAAAACCAAGAAGCTTATCATAGTTGTCGGTAAGCCTCAGTCCATTCAACAGAGAAAGCCATCGCTAACCCATGTTAGGGAACTGGAGCTGGAGCTGGATGAACTTTGGATCATTTGGGAGGCTGAAGGGTTGATAGAGAGGAGTTAAGGGAGGTAGTCACACCTAAGTTACAGAATAAAGGTAGTTGGGTGACCGTCAGGAGAGGGAAAGGGAATAAGCAGACACTGCAACGACACCCATTGCCCTCAATAATAAGTATATTATTTTGTATACTGTTGGGGTGGATGACCTACCAGGGGAAAGCCACTAGCCAGGTCTGAGGCACTGAGTCTGGCTCCGTGGTTCAGAAGGGAAGGGGGAAGGATAGGAGTGTGATAGTGATAGGAGATTCAATCATGAGAGTAGCAAACAGGAGATTCTGTGGTCACAAAGAAGACTCCTGATGGTGTGTTGCGTCCCAAGTGTCAGGGTCAGGGATGTCTTGGATCAAGTCTACAGGATTCTTAAGGGGAAGGGAGAGCAGCCAAAAGTCATGGTATACATTGGTACCAGTGACATAGGTAGGGAAAGGGATGAGGACCTGAAAAGAGAATATATGGAGTTAGGTTGGAAGTTAGAAGGCAGGATGAGCAGAGTAGGACAATGGTGCCATTGTCTAGTGAGGCTAGGAATAGAGAGCGAGTGCCGATGACCATGTGGCTGCAGGGCTGGTGTAGGAAGGAGGGCTTCAGATATGTGGATCATTGGGGCACCATCTGGGGAAGGTAGGACCTGTACAAGAAGGATGAGTTACACCTGAACTGGAGGGGCACCAATATCCTGGCCAGGAGGTTTGCTAGAGCTCTTTGAGAGGGGGGGTGGGAACCGAAGCTACAGATCAAATGATAAAGTAGGTAGTGAACAGTCAGGTACAGCATGTGGAGAGTCTGTGAGGCGGGGATAGACATTTGATAAGGCAAAGGTGTGCAGTCAGTGTGATGGGTTGAAGTGTGACTATTTTAATGCAAGAAGTATCAGGAATAAGAGTGACAAACCTGAAGCATGGATCAGTACTTGGAACTATGATGTTGTGGTCATTACAGAGACTTGAATATCCTGGGGGCAGGAATGGTTATTGGATGTTCCAGGGTTTAGATGTTTCAAAAGGAATGGGGAGAGATAAAAGAGGTGGGGGAGTGGCATTGCTAATCAAGAATACTGTGACAGTTGCAGAAAGGGAGGTCATCGAGGAAGGTTTGTCTACAGAGTCAGTATGGGTGGAAGTCAGAAACAGGAAAGGAGCAATCACTTTATTGGGTGTTTTCTACAGACCCCGAATAGCAACAGAGACACAGAGGAGCAGATTGGGATGCAGATTTTGGAAAGGTGCAGAATTAATAGGGTTGTTGTTATGGGTGACTTTAACTTCCCTAATATTTTTGGAATCTTCTAAATGCAAATAGTTTGGATGGAGCAGTTTTTGTCAGGTGTGTCCAGCAAGGGTTCCTGGCACAATATGTAGAAAGGCAGATGAGAGGGGAGGCCATTTTGGATTTGGTGTGTGGCAACAAACCATGCCAGGTATCAGATCTTTCGGTGGGAGTGTATTTCAGTGACAGTGATCACAACTCCCTAACCTTTACTATATTCATGGAGAGGGATAGGATCAGATGGCATGGGAAAATACTTAATTGGGTGAGGGGGAATTATAATGTTATTAGGCAGAAACTGGGGCATCTAAATTTGGAACAGTTCTCAGGGAAATGCACGATGAAAATGTAGAGGTTGCTTAGGAAGCACTCGCTGATAGTGCTGGACAGATAGCCAGGAAGGAACTGAAGAATGGACTTAGAAGAGCTAGAAAGGGGTATGAAAATGCTTTTGTGGGTAGAATTAAGGAAAACTCGAATACATTCTACACTTATATGAGGAACAAGAGGATGGCCAAAGTGAGGGTAGGGCCAATCAGGAATAGTGGAGGGAACTTGCACCTGGACTCGGAGAAGGTAGGGGAGGTCCTTAATGAATACTTTGCGTCAGTATTCACTACTGAGGCGGACCTTGACATTTCTGAGGACAGTGTGAAACAGACGGATATGCTAGAACAGGCTGATGTTAGGAAGGAGGATGTGCTGAAAAATTTGAAAAACATAAGAATAGATAAATCCCTGGGCGAGTCGGGATATATCTTTGGTTACCACAGGAAGTGAGGAAGAGATTGCTGTGCCTTTGGCGATGATCTTTGCTTCCTCACTGTCCACTGGAGTCATGCCAGATGATTGGAGGGTGGCAAATGTTATTCTCTTGTTCAAGAAAGTGAACAGGGGATAATCCTGGGAATTACAGACCAGTCAATCTTACGTCAGTGGTGGGCAAAGTATTGGAGTGAATTCTGAGAGACAGGATTTATGATTACTTGGAAAACCATAGTTTGATTAGAGATAGTCAGCATGGCTTTGTGAAGAGCAGGTCATGCCTCAGAAACTTTATTGAATTATTTGAGGATGTGACAAAACACACTGATGAAGGTAGAGCAGTGGATGTGGTGTATGTGGATTTTAGCAAGGCGTTTGATAACATTCCCCATGATAGTCTCATTCAGAAAGTAAGGAGGCATTGGATACAGGGAAACCTGTCAGTCTGGATACACAATTGGCTGGCCCATAGAAGACAAAGAGTGGTAGTAGATGGAAAGTATGCAGCCTGGAGCTTGGTGACCGGTGATGTTACACAGGGATGGTTTCTGGGACATCTGCTCTTTGTGATTTTTATAAATGACTTGGATAAGGAAATGGAAGGGTGGGTTAGTAATTTTGCCAATGACACAATGGTTGGTGGAGTTGTGGATAGTGTGAAGGGCTGTTGTAGGTTGCAATGGAACATTGATAGGATGCAGATCTAGGCTGATAAGTAGCAGATAGAGTTCAACCCTGAAAAGTGTAAAGTGATTCAGTTTGGAAGGTTGAATTTGAATGCAGAATACAGGGTTATTGGCAGGATTCTTGGCAGTGTGGAGGAACAGAGCAATCTTGGGGTCCATAGATCCCTCAATGTTGCCACCCAAGTTGATAAGCATATGGTATGTTGGCTTTCATTAGCAGAGAGATTGAGTTTAAGAGACACGAGGTTATGCTGCAGCTCTCTGGAGCCCTGGTTACACCACACTTGGAATATTGTTTTCAGTTCTTGTCGCCTCATTTTAGGAAAGATGTGGAAAATTTAGAGAGGGTGCAGAGGAGATTTACCAGGATACTACCTGGACTTGAGGACATGTCTTATGAAGAAAGGTTGAGAGAGCTAGGGTTTTTCTCATTGGAGAGAAGAAGGATGAAAGGTGGCTTGATAGATGTGTGCAAGATGATGAGAGGCACAGATAGAGTGGCTAGTCACAGACTTTTTCCACATGGCACAAATGTCTATCATGAGACAGCACAAGCTTAAGGTGATTGCAGGACTTTTTAAAGGAGATATCAGAGATAGATTCTTTACACAGAGAGTGGTGGTCGCATGGAATGCACTGCCAGCAGTGGTAATTGAGCCAGATACATTAGGGACATTTAAGCGACTCTTGGATAGGCACATGGAAGATAGTACAATGAATGGTATGTTGGTTAGTCTGATGTTAGAGTAGGATAAAAGATTGGCACAACATCGAGGGCTGAAGGGCCTGTACTGTGCTGTACTGTCTACGATCTCTGTTCTACAGATTCCGGCAAAGTAAGTAAAGGGCAGCATCTGAAAGCAAAAAAGGCTCTGTTCAAGGCTTTCAGAGTCGGGATTCTGTCCCAATAAGACCATAAGACCACAAGAAATAGGAGAGGAAGTAAGGCCATTCAGTCCATCGAGTCCACTCCGCCATTCGATGCTGATGGGCATTTCAATGCCACTTACCGCACTCTCCCCGTTTCACTTAATTTCTTGCGAGATTGAGAATTTATCAATCTCTGCCTTGAAGACATTTAACATCCCATGCTCCATTGCACTCTGTGGCAATGAATTCCACAGGTCCGCCACTCTCTGGCGAAGAAATGTCTCCTCATTTCCATTCTAAATCGACCCTCTCTAACTCTAAGGCTGTGACTACGAGTCCAAGTATCCCTGCCTGACAGAAACAATGTCCCTGCGTCCACCCTTTCTAAGCCATGTATTATCTTGTAAGTTTTTATTAGATCTCCCCTCAACCTTCTGAACTCTAATGAATACAATGCCAGGATCCTCAGCCGTTCATCGTATGTTAGGCCTACCATTCCAAGGATCATCCGTGTGAATCTCTGCTGGACACGCTCCAGTGCCAGTATGTCCTTCCTGAGGTGTGGAGCACAAAACTGGACCCAGTATTCTAAATGTGGCCTAACCAGAGCTTTATAAAGTCTCAGCAGCACATCACTCCTTTTACATTCCAACACTCTTGAGATAACTGACAACATTACATTTGCTTTCTTAACCATGGACTCAACCTGCAAGTCAACCTTTAGAAAATCCTGTACTAGCACTCCCAGATTCTTTTGTACTTTGGCCTTATGAATTTTCTCAGCGTTTATAAAATAGTCCATGCCTGTGTTCTTTCTTCCAAAGTGCAAGATCTCGCATTTGCTCATATTGAATTTCATCAGCCATTTCCTGGACCACTCTCCTAAACTGTCTAAATCTTTCTGTAGCCTCCCCACCTCCTCAGAACTACCTGTCTGTCCACCAAACTTCATACCATCGGCGAACTTCGCCAGAATGCCCCAGTCTCTTCATCCAGATCATTAATATATAAAGTGAACAGCTGTGGCCCCAACACTGAACCCTGCGGGACACCACTTGTCACCAGCTGCCATTCTGAAAAATAACCTTTTATCCCAACTCACTGCCTTCTGTCAGCCAATCTTCAATCCATGCCATTAGCTCACCTCGAACACTATGGGCCCTCACCTTACTCAGCAGTCTTCTGTGAGGTACCTTGTCAAAGACCTTTTGGAAGTCTATGTAGATAACATCCACTGGGTTTCCCTGGTCTAACCTCTTCAAAGAATTCTAACAGGTTTATCAGGCAGACGTCCCCTTACTAAATCCATGCTGACTTGTTCTAATTTGACTATGCATTTCCAAAAATTTAGAAATCTCATCCTTAACAATGGATCCTAGAATTTTACCTGCAACTGAGGTTAAGCTAATTGACCTATAATTTTCCATCATTTGTCTTGATCATTTCTTGAACAAGGGGGTTACAACAGTGATTTTCCAATCATCTGAGACTTTCCCTGACTCCAGTGATTTTTGAAAGATTACAATCAACACCTCCATTATTTCTTCAGCCACCTCCCTCAGAACTCTAGTGTGTAGCCCATCGGGGCCAGGAGATTTATCAATTTTTAGACCTTTTAATTTATCAAATACTTTCTCATTTGTAATGGCCACCATACTCAACTCTGCCCCTTGACTATCCTTAATTGTTGGGATATTACTCATGTCTTCCACAGTGAAGATTGACACAAAGTATTTATTATGTTCTTCAGCTATTTCCTTGTCTCCCAACACTAGCTTTCCTGAAACAATTTGGAGCAGTCCAATCTCTACTTGTGCCTCTCATTTGTTTCTTATGTACTGATAGAAACTTTTACTCTCATTTCTAATATTACTTGCCAGCTTACCTTTATATTTGATCCATCCTTCCTTATTTCTCTCTTTGTTATCCTCTGTTTGTTTTTGTAGTCTTCCCAATCTTCTGATTTCCCAGTGCTCTTGGACACTTTATAGACTCTCTCTTTTTCTGTGATACATTTCCAAGTTATTTTGCCAGCCATGGTTGTCTAATTCCTCTCTCATGCCCCTGTAATTACCTTTATTAACTGTAACACCGTTACATCCGATTTTGCCTTCTCTCTTTTGAACTGCAGACTGGACTCTACCATATTGTGATCGCTGCCTCCTAAGTGTTCTCTGAGTTTAAGATCTTTTATAAAGTCTTGCAATAAGGACATGCATCCCATCCTGATCCTTGATGTTCATCTTGATCCTTTCTAGCGTTTTCAGTGCTGTTTTGTTCCTGATATGACAGAGGGGCAAGTATACCAGGAGATGAAAATATGTGGCATGAACATTACTATTGGTGCAGTTGGAGAACTTTATCAAGCTGGAGACTAGGATGCACAGAAGTTTACAAAATAATGAGGGGTATAGTAGGTTTAATGGTTGTTGTCTTTTCTATAGGATGGGGATTTCAAGACCAGGGGCACATTTTTATGGTGAGAGGAGAGAGATTTAAAAATGACACGCAGAGCAAATTTTTTATACAGCAGTGGTTTGCATGTAGAATGAACCTCCTAAGAAAGTAATGGGTATGAGTACAATTCCAAAGTTTAAAAGGCATTTGGATAAGTACATGAATAGGAACGTTTTGGAGGGATCTGGAGCAGGAGCAGGCAGGTGTGCTAGTTTAGTTTGGTATTTGGTTCAGCATGTACCAAAGAGACTGTTTCTGTGCCAAATGATTCTATGACGCTATAACTGTACATGACATCCATTAGTGAAAATCGTAGAGCATGCACCATGGTGGGAGATGGGTAGAATAGCAGAGATAGAGTGAGTGTGAGATGAGAGAGAAGATGCCGATGACTGGAGAAGAACATTAACTCTCTTCCTACAGATAGCTGAGATTGCTCTAACCCAGGTCACAACCTTACACCTTAGGTAATCTAATCTAATGTTTAGATTAGATTAGATTACCTACAGTGCGGAAACAGGCCCTTCAGCCCAACAAGTCCACACCGACCCTTCGAAGAGTAACTCACCCAGACCCATTTCCCTCTGACTAATGCACCTAACACAATGGGCAACTTAGAATGGCCAATTCATCTGATCTACACATCTTTGGACTGTGGGAGGAAACCCATGTATGTTCTGCTGTCATGGCATCCATTGTTGGCCCAGCAGGTGAGGAAGTCCCAATAGTATACTCCCCTGTCCAGCTGGAGTTCAAGGACCCGGCCCACAAAGCATGGTACTGATTTCTCCCACCTAGCATTTCAAGGGCAAATATCAAGAACTGTGCAAGGGAGCTCCAGACTAACAGTGCTTGACTGGGTGCACAACTGCTTTTTAAATGTGACAGGCACAAGGGATGCCAGTCAGTTTGTGGATCTCCAATGGATGGCAACTTGTTCTGGGAAAAACCAGACATGATCCTTACTTTAAGAGCTGAAACATTGATTAATGTAACAGGTTTAGTAAGGTAAGATGAGAAAACTCACTCTTCCTCGCCTTGAGAATCACTGAACCAAACTCAACTTTATTTGCACTGTAAGATCCATATCAGAATTTATCGACATATTTAAGCCTGCAGCAAACAAGTCCAGAGGGGTGAATTAATTCCTCTCTTTTCATTCCTGCGGTTGGTATAACATCTTGACTTTTAAAAATGTCTGCTTTTCTATTCAATGTGTATTTGACCTTGTACAAAACTTCAAACAATCAAACCCAAATCTCTTGAAGCAATCAAAATTAAGGAATTTTTTTGCTTACACTGACTCAACTAAGGAAAATACTTACTTCAAAAATAAAAACAGATAATGAATTCTGTGACTTACACACACTCAATAGCATGTAGACATCTAGAACAAAGGGTAAAAACAATGACTGCAAATGCTGGAAACCAGATTCTGGATTAGTGGTGCTGGAAGAGCACAGCAGTTCAGGCAGCATCCGAGGAACAGTAAAATCAACGTTTCGGGCAAAAGCCCTTCATCAGGAATAAAGACAGAGAGCCTGAAGGGTGGAGAGATAAGCTAGAGAAGGGTGGGGGTGGGGAGAAAGTAGCATAGAGTACAATAGGTGAGTGGGGGAGGG
>NC_057728.1:42942318-42962084 GCF_004010195.1 Chiloscyllium plagiosum | reverse complement strand
GGTCTTTGCGGAAGGCGGAAAGGGGTGGGGAAGGAAATATATCCCTGGTGGTGCGGTCTTTTTGGAGGTGGCGGAAATGTCAGCGGATGATTTGATTTATGCAAAGTTTAGTAGGGTAGAAGGTGAGCACCGGGGTGTTCTGTCCTTGTCACGGTTGGAGGGGTGGGGTCTGAGGGCGGAGGTGCGGGATGTGGACGAGATGCATTGGAGGGCATCTTTAACCACGTGGGAAGGGAAATTGCGGTCTGGGGAGGTGCGATTGAAAAAAGTAATTATGTCAAGGAAATATATTTTCAGATTCTGATAATATTTTCTAGTGGAGTTTGCAACTAAGCTGTTTCAGTTATTCTTCTATACGTGATCGTGCAAATCAAATATCTATGCCATAAAAGATCTCAGTTCACATTGGTTTTCATTCACAGCTGATCACTTCCACAGAGCTGGCCATACTGCCTCCAAAAGGAGAGAAGAGAGACATGTTACATTCTGTGATGTGTATTTAACTTTATGTTACTGAATGTTAGTTTTCTTTAGCAAAAATAAAGACTTATTATCATTGCTTCTCACAAGAGGTGTCTTCAACATGGACATTGGTTCTTGGCTCACAATGGGATAATCTGTTTTTAACAATCAGTTTCTTTGGTTCATTGTTATAGGTTTCCATCCATTCTTTCTTCTGTTTGTATCACAAATTTCCACATATGTTTGTTTTTGTACCAGCAAAACACTTAGCCAAGAAGTCTCTTGCCCACAGAGTTTGGAAAGTCTCATTGTGAGGTATATATTTATGACATTTAATGTCCAAATAATTATCCATGGAAAACTTTTCAGTGTTTGGTAGACAATTTCAACCATGTTATTCAGATATTCCTTTGTAAATTCCTGTGCAATTGGTTACTTTCAGGTCAGATGTTCCAGCTCATTTTTAACAGTCCTTTCAAACCAAAGTCCAGGAAGTGCTGAGGAAGTTCTGAGGAAAGGTCATTGGATCCAAAATTTCAACTCTAATTCCTCTTCATAGATTCTGCCAGACTTGCTGAGCTTTTCCAGCAACTTCTGTTTTTGTTTCTGATGTACAGCATCTGTAGTTATTTCAGCTTTTATTTAATGTAATCATTATTTCCTTTACTGAAAAAAAAATCAATTCAAGTTCCCTTCTCATATTAGGATGTGTGATTGGGGCTGAATCTGTTGGGGGATAGGTTGACACTCCAAAACCTAGGGAATGCTTACCTGGGGATGTCATTCTTTTGAGGCAATATTCTCCTGAGATTCTGTCTGCCACATTCTCTAGTGAATATTAAGTAAGAGCGTAAAATTCTTCAGATGGCATGATCAATGTTACTGCACCAACTAATGCAAACAATGGCAGATTGATTACTTATTTAATTGTTAATGCCTGGTATAATGTTACGTACAAAATAGTCTTCATTTTTGTTACAAAGCAACAAATATTGCACTTACAATTTCATTGTCTGTGTTGAAATCTGGACATTTCTGTGAAATATGATGAAGCCTGGTGTTGATCAAATTCTTTATTTTCTTTAAATTAAATCCTGAAGCTGTATTACTTCAATATTAATTTATGTTGTCTGAAATATAATCAGTAATAAAATCATGTTTCAGCAACTTCTTGTCACTGCAAGAGAGATTGCTTTTCTCTTCTTGTCAGTTGAAAATGCTGACAGTACCCTTGTTTTTCTCAAACTGAAAAGCAAAATATGGCTGTTTGGGAAGGTAAATTCTGCTCAATGCATTAGTTTCAGTGTGCATGCAGAGACCTGTCTTTCCACTTTGTAATGCTGCTCGTAAATGTGACTGTTGTACTCCACTAAAATCATTATTCATTTGGAAATAGTGATGTAGTGGAATCATTGGTATGAGATACCCAGTTCCAGTATACCCATGACTTTCAGAATGATTTTGCTGACTTTTTAAGAAAATGTAAATACAAGTAAACCTTTATAAATAATTAAAGGGGTTCAGGGAATCACATGCATTCTTTTTAAATTTAAACTTAAACCATTTGTCTTCCAAGATGCATGAAATGTCAAAACAATGTGTTCTTACATCTTCTCGGAGATCTTGCACATAATGTAAGGATACTTACCTGAAAAACTGCTTATTTTATGTTGCTATGGCACATAAATTGCCCTCACACTACTATTGAAATACCTTCACTTGTCTGGTTTCGGAAACACTCCTCCATTTCTCGCCCATCTCCTTTTGTTCTTTATTTATTATTAGGTAAAAGCCCAGCGGGCAAGTCTTCAACTATAAAAGTAGATTATTGTCACTGCTGGGATACAGGAAATTGTTACTTTCTTCTAACATTTCTAGGTGCAACTTATTTTGGGAGAATAATGTATGTTCAGTTAGTAACATTTTTGTAAAGTAGCAATGTTTTTTTAAACAGAATGCCATACTATCATCAAGAAGTATATGGAAGGCATAATTTTAGTTAAGTATTTACTGTCAACATCTAAGAAATGCTACAAAATAAGTGCACTCCTAAGGATTAGTTGAGTTCCTCTAACTCTCATGATTCAGGAACAATTCCAAAGGGTAGTGAAAAATGACTGAGAAAAGGAAAGGTTAAACACACTCTAAGGTGCAGTCCTGAAGTAATGGAACAACTATGGCAAATTTTATTTGACTAAATCTTTCCACCGTATTTTGGAATCTTCATGATGAAACAGCGGCTTATATTTATAGCATGGCCTTCAATGCAATGAAACATCTGAAGGCATTTCACAGAGGTATTGTGAAACAAAGTATGATGCCCAGCCACATAAGTAGATATTAGATCAGATGAATAAAATGAGTCAAAGATGTAAATCTCAAGGTGTGTTTTAAATGAGTATTAGAGGCAAGTAGGGAGGATATTTAAACTTTGGGGCCTAAACAACTGAAAGCACAGCCACCAATGGTGCAGCAATCGGGAATACAGTCAATGTCAGATTTAGAAAAAACACTGATATGTTGGAAGATTGTGACACTAGAACAGATTACAGAGATAGAGTGGGTCAAATTTGAAAGCAAATGGCGAGAATTTTAAAATCAAGAGATTGCTTGACCTGGAAACAATGCAGAGAAGTGAACACAGGGATGATTGGGGAATGGGACTTGCAATGAGTTAAAACACAGGCAGCAGAGTTCTAGATGACCTCAGATTCAAAGAAGATAGAAGGTGGGAAGGCAGCAGGAACTCATTGGAGTGTTTGTAAGGAGAAATAACAACATCATTTACAAAAGTTTCAGCAGCAAATATGCTGAGAAAGGGATGAAGCTGGACAGTTGTAAAGGTGGAAATACATGGTCTTCTTAGTGGCACAAGATTAAAGTTAAAGGCTCATCTAGGGATCAAATGTAACACCAAGGTTGCAAAGGGATTATTACCTCTAGCTTAGATAGGAGTTTAAAATTTTTAGTCAACCACTTCAAACATATTATGACACTCCTTCAGGGCAGGTGACATGAACTCAAATCATCTGGGCCAGAGACAGGGACACTACCACTGAGCAACAAGACCCTGGTGGATTCTAGAGTTGCCGATGGCCTAAGGTCTTGAATGGTAAGTCATAAAACTGTAATCAAAGCAATTGGAAGACAAAATATTTGCACATGAACTTCTTATAAGAAATGGGTTTATTCAATAAATGAATCGTAGTGTATTTAAAAAATATAGGCCGCAGGAAATCTCAAGAAATATTTCTTCGTCAGAAATGTGATAAATTTTCAAAACAAGTATGATCTTTGAAATTGTTTTCTAGTGAAAAGGTAGAAGGCTTGCCTAAATCTCATGTTATTTTTGAAATCAGTTTCTAAATGCTCTCCCTTCCACAATGAGAATGTCCTAGATTTGAAACGCAGTTATACAATGAATGCTGCAGGATTGGAACGGAAAAGCGAAAATGATGAGATTTATAAAATGTCTTTCGGGGTTTTATTCAGTTCTTAAATACAATTATTTTTTTGTCGACTAACGAATATTACGCTATTTACAAATATACAGTAGAACATGGTCTAACTTAGAGAACAACTTATGATTGAAGCTTTGAACACAAAGGCTGTTGTGCTCTGCGGTGGAAGCGGCCATACTGAAGGCCTGCGGCTTGAGGGTTTAAAGAACGTGATAAACCGGCTGGTTGGGAGTGGTGGGCTGCGAGGAATCGCTGACAGGCGGAGACATGGTCCTTCTATCCTGACCTGAAACAGGACAGCGCTCCAGGGAAGGTGAAATCCGCTCCACTATGTTGGACAGGTAGTCCAGACTGGAAACAGCCAGACCTCGGCTGCTGGAACAAACTATAGAAGAACAGAAATCGATCATGTGGTGATAAATGTGCAAACTTTATCAAACATGTAAACAATATACAAGTAACATATTTTGTAGAAATGTGCTTGACAAAAAAAGCCCCATTGTTCCATTCAGCTATCCCAAACTAATTCCACAATTCCAGTCTCATTCATAAACTTGCATTTATATAGTTCTTCCTGGGTATCGAATCGCTTGACAGCCAGTGAACTACATTTTGTAACGTAATCATTATTGAAATGAAGGAAAGGTGACGGCCACTTCACAGGCCGTAAAGAACCAACGAAAAGGCAATATGTTGATGACCAGGTAATACTATTTTGATGGAAGGATAAATATTCACTACGACAGAAGAGATTGTTCTCCTGCTTTTCCCTCAGATAGTGCCATGGGATCTTATATGTTGACCTAGGATAGTCAGGATCTTTATTCTATCACCACAAACATTGTACCTCTGACAGTACAGAGTTGGAAGAATAAGCCCTGATTGTTTGTGCTCGAGGAATACAGCCAAATTAAGACTAAAACACTTCTCGATTTTTAACTGGAGAGTCTCGTGTGCTTGTCATAAACTGCGCCTTAGAAGTTAATATCTAAATTCGTCAGTTTCAAGGTAGATTTATGATGAGATGTAAAATGATTTCATAAGAACATTAAAATGTACCGTTTTGTAATTCCGAACAATGAATGCGGTCAAAACTGACGTTCCTTCTAGACCAGACGGGGCTGTTGCATCCCATCTGCAAAAAAAAAACCCAAGGATATCAAAATAAAATCTTCCAAACCTTTCAGTTAAACCTTTATATAAATTCACCGTAACAAGTGACTTTATAGTGTATCCGTCAGGAGGCCTGGATAAGTAAAACAATGATTACCCCTGGACGGAAATAAGCCCATCTGTTCATTAGACATAGTTGGTTTCTTTGCCACACCATGGTTTTCTCACATAAAGCATGAGGCCTGTCTGTTTGCCTGTACAGAAATGTGCATTGCGTTATCCATGGAAAATGAATTGCATGTCTCTGCAGTTAACGGAAGCTACATTAATTGTGCCAGGTCAGATTTTCCCATACTAAATTCATATTAAAGCTTTGGCCCCGATTGTCAAAACGTAGCGCTGTAAGAATGTTTCACAAGTTGTTGTTTCAAATAACACAGCCTTTAGCTTGCTGCTGTTCTCGGCTCCTGTGGAGAGCAAAATGTGCAGAGGTGGGAAAGTCATCATCCCCGCATCCAAAGAGATCAATGTGTGTGGCAGCAACTTTGACTGAAGTGGCGAGAAGAAGCAGTCGGTCACACATAATGAGAGCCAGGCGCCACCTAAATCAAACCCTGAGCTCCACAGAACATTTCATCTAATTTCCAGCGAGTACTAATGAAGTTGTTGAACTGTAACTCCTCACCTCCCTTTCCCTTCCCAAGTTAAATCAGGGAATAAGTCACAGAAAGACTCCGACAACTGTGAATGCAACTTTTTGACTATTCTCCTTGCTGTCCCCTTCCTCCGTGGTTTCCCTTATGCCGTTTTGTGAACGCCGAACCCATCCTCAGAGTGAAAATATGGATAAAAATCGAGCTAGTTGGGGCTGTAGCATAGTGCAGTTATTCGGATGTTAATTGGGAAAAGTAACGGAAAGTCAGTTCACTGATAAGCGAATTGAAATGTTGAATGCACCTGAATAAACAACCTGATTGTTAATTACTTAGGACACTACAGTGCTCTCTTGGACAGTACTGATGGATTACTCGTTTTTAAAGACACCGTATCGGGTTTTTTTAAAAAGTAGTATTTTGGTAATTGCTCATTTACGTCCAAGAGAGGTTCACGACTATTTGAGATTCAAATGCATGTGGTAAAATCGAGTTCCGTTTGTTAACCATTGCAACCATTCAATTTGTGAAGCCAATGAGCTGGCATCATTTCCAGATTTTACACGAAAGGAGATGTCAGACAAAAGAATGTCTCCTTATACATCGTTCATCATTCTTTATCGGAAAGACAAAACAAGGTCATCAACTGCAAAGCTCTGATGAAATGACAAAGCCGCTTTCCCGAACAGACTTGTAATCGGTATGTTACACCGATACAGACCAGGTATTACTTCAGGACGCGAAGACGAAAACTTTATGAGCAAGTATTTTAATTAGGAATGGATCACCAAAACCATATGTTCTCGACCTGCATTTGTAATACAAAGAAACACACTGAGCTAATGTCATAAACAGACGGGCGCGCTGCATGTTAGATCTGCCAGGGTGAGTGGGTAGATCGATCATAGGAACGACCGAGAAAAACAAATGAATCAAACAGAATGATTCTGAACCAGATGCTGACTCGTACCATTTTTCTCTTCATTAATACAGACAACTTCATGCAGTGCATGCTGTTTCAATTCTGCAAGAATACATATGTATATTAATTCTGTGTGTGTTAGAGAAGGGGGATGCGGATTAAAATATTGTTGCTTACCATTTCGTCCGAGCAGTTGGACGTGGGACTTGCTGGCTCTGAGCTGACATTGTCAGGGAGACTGTAGTAACTCGCCACTTGTTCCCTCAGGAGCTCCTGCAGACTCTCGATGTAACTGATAGCATTTCTCAGAATCTCCACTTTAGGCAGCCTCTGGTTCGGGTTGGAGCTGGTGCACCTCTTCAGCGTCTCGAAAGCCTGGTTGACTTTCTTAAGCCTCCTCCTTTCCCTCATGGTGGCCGCCTTCCGCCTGTCGGTGCTGGAACTTTTCCGCTTGCAGGCTTTGCAAGCCCAGAGGAGACAGTGGCCCGCAGCCTGGTGGTGGCTGCTCGGGGCCCTGACATGCTTCTCTTCCTCCGGCCCGCGGGACTCCAACTTGTTATCTCGAAACACAAGTGCGCCGTGCTCAAACTCATCTGCGAACTCTGGCTCCTCGGGCGACGAGAGGCAAGAATGATCATAAAACAGGTCGGACGGAGAGAAGTGGCAGTCGACCATAATATCCATCATGAAATCCAACAGGTTTCGCTGTTGCTCACAACTCGCCCAGCCTCTCGGTACAATTAAACGAGGCGATGGAGTTTTAAGACAAACCTCGGTAAGGGTCAGAGAAAAGTACCCTGAACGTACACAGTAGAGCTCTTTATATACACGCTGGGATCTGTTACACGGCTAACATCCAGTCCGCCCCGCCCGCCATTAACCCTAGATCCATCCCATGGGACATCACTTTAACCCCTTGTTGGGTCGGGAAGATCTCCTCCCACAAGGCAAATAGGACCAACATTGAACCAACAGGCAAGAAAATCACTTCTGTACCAGGTTTAAGCAAACCAGAAAATTAATTATCACTCTCTATTTGAACAGGTTTTTGCTGAAACCTAATAAGATGCAAATAACAAATAATCCATAAAACCTGAGACATTATTATGGTCAGTAACCCGTTGGCGGGTGCATCTATAAATTTACTTCATGTCCTGCAGCATTGCTGCATCCAATGAGGTTTTAGTACCATTCATGTACCACTGGCTGATTTCTGCTTCAGAAAAAGAAAGTGCTAAAGGAGTTTATGTTGTATTCGGTGTACCTGATCACACAATTCACAATCAATAGGAAAAAAAACTGCTGCGTAGACACATAGGCTAGTCATTTTAGCGCCAATACCGTTGGATAGATTTTCCCGTTGCAATTCTGTTTCTCTGACCAACATTTCAATGTTAGGGGGCGGGGGTGTTGTGAAGTTAAAGCTCATCAGCATAATCTCCCAGCAGAGTCGTTTTCAATGTCGACATTTGAAATTACATCAACAAATGTAATTGCTGGTCGCGTTGGGGCTTTATTCATATAAATCCGAGAACGCTGATTTCAAATGGGTGCAACGGCGAACTTTTCCAGAGCGCCTCTGCAATAAAATACGCCATGAGGTTGTGGCTTTCTCTTTAAGACCAAATGTGTTTTCCGCAACAGGGTAGCGCTCTTGAAGAGTGCGAGTCAGACCCAACTTGCCCCACCTTCAGGCACGCTGCAGATTGGGAGCCAGCAGTTTTACTGCTCCCCAGGGTATGCTCATTTCACGGTTGAAGCAAATTCACACCGTTACAGATGCGGGCCAGCTGCACCTACACCAGTCCCCTTGAAGGTGCAAGCCTCTCCTTCACCAAAGTGTCAGGCAAAGTCACAGTCCGTGCTGACCAAACACTCGCAAAGTGTAAACGGCTCAACGAAGCTCTTAAGTGATCGTCGAATTGGCAACGACGGTTAACGAAACCGAACTGTGCTGTGAGCGGCAGTTCTCCATTTGGCTGTAATATCATTTCATTTGTCGAATTTTCTGTCAAAATTTCGGAGTTGGTTTATTTTCATTCACACTTAGTTTAAACACATCCCGAGCTGTTAGGGCACACCAGTTTGTTATTTGAAAAACAGCAAAACCTCGTCAAAATACTACATGCTGGCGAGTATTTAAACACATTGAGAGTTGTTTGTTCAAATGGTCCTTAACCTGCTTTAAAGTTGTTAGCCTCTTTGTGTAGTAAGGTTACACTGAATCTTCGGGCAACACTTGCAGCTCCTTTGGGACAAATAGCGGTGGCTTTAAGGAAGCGCCACTTTACAGCAGCGACTTGGTGTGTTTATTTCGAAGTCCGTTATCAAAACATGACCAGGCTTTAGGCTCAGAACAGCGAAGGTGAACGTACAACATACAGACCAGGAGGTTGTTGAGGAAATTGACTCTTACTCTTTGCTGATTGGGGGAACTGAGGCACTAAAAAAAACTCCCAACAAACGCAATTTTTCAGTGGTACTTGTTAGACGGCAAGACCAAACCTCACCAGCCCATTCAGCATTTGAACACCACAATCAAAAATACCTCTTGTTTTCTCCTTATAATCGAAACCCACTCTTTGTAATTCACTCCTTCACAAGTTTATGTATTGACTCATGGTACAGAATCAAATCACATCTTATCTGGCCTGACACCAATTGTTACAGTTAACCTGAGAATGTAACTTTCAAAAAGTTTGGTGATTTACATATGAAAGAAATGCAACTATCATGGTCATTCTAACAGATCAGAGACTTAACAAACAATGAAGGTATTTTTCAATGTATAATTTCAGTTACATCACACTGTAAACTTTTGCTATAAATTTTGTGTCTTACAATTGCGTACTCCACAACCACCTGATGAAGGAGCAGCGCTCCGAAAGCTCCAATTAAACCTGTTGGGCTATAACCTGGTGTTGTGTGATTTTTAAATCAAATCATTGGCAACGTTTAATGATTGTGCTAACAACTAATGTTCTTTTTGCTCGTCTTAAGAGTCTGATCTCCCACAACCGATGTTGAGTGCGTTAAACCATTTGCACTATCAAATAAACTTCTCATGCGCCCTGTAAAACCAAGTGTCTCAAAGCTCATTGAATGCTTATGTCTCCCGGTTTTTGTCCGCATCCCATTTAAACAATTTGGACCTGCTCAATCGATTTGAAATTAAGTGGAATTCTCGCTGATTGTGAGTCAGAAACACAAGGACTGTGCGCAGTGCGCGTTCCAACTTTCATGGGGAGTGCAGCCAGGATTTGCATTACATCTGTCAGAACGTTTGGAACGTGTCTTTGCGACCTTTCCCCATATCTCGCGAACTAACATTCAGGCCCACATTCAATCCGTTTAGTACTTGGCTGGGACAGCTGAAGAAGACATTGAGTTTTGCTGTTCTAACCGCCTTCCGAGAGAGATCAAAGTAAATTTCTTCTCCAAGGCTCCCACAAGGGGGAAGATCTCCCACATTTTCCTTCTGAAGGGCAAACCGGGCCAGCCACTTGCCAACTGTACAATGATTATTACTTTTACCGAATTTACATGATCATTAAAGTGTTTACAGAAGGTCACGTGCGCTTTAAGAAAAAAACAGTATAGTGCCAGTAAAATACTGTGCTTATACCAAGCAATCAACATATGGATCTGAAGTGGGGTTCTCATTGTACAACGCGAGACTTGTACAGTGACCAGTGTGATCCAACTGCACAGCACTGATTCTTCCGGACTGCCGTGCAAATTCGGAATGTTATCTGACTAGTGAGGAAACTCAATACGCCGCAAGGTTGCGTGGATCCGGCAATCTTAGACTCACACACCAGAATGTCTTTAAAATAAAGACATCCAACATCACATCTCGCCAACAGAAGTTGAAAATTGATGAGTGAACTAACTTCTGTTTGTCACTAAACTCTCCCACAAAGAATTACAGTGTTCGAAATCAGAGCATTGCATCTTCTCAGCGTGGACTCTGAAAACATGGCACATGGTTTAACAGCAGTTTGCAGACTTTTGCTGTCTATGCAGCAGTCTGCCATCAAGCCTTTGTCTAAACATTTTATCTGAGATTTTCATCTCGAATTATTTTGTTTGTTATTGCCACTAGTTAATTAATTTTCTAATCAGGAGCGCTGGAAGTTTGGTCGTTTTATGAAATAATCGTGACTAAGCCGTGTTTAAAATACAAATAAATACTCCCTTTTCGGGTTAAGCATTAGAGATTAGGTTCTGAAAACGAAACCTTGGTTCTGTCTTTAAACACTGTGGACAGCAGATATGATCTCCAACTCGAATCACTTTTATTAGTTTTTCAGCAGAGAATTTTGCAACCAAATCCCTCTGGACAAAACATAGATTGAATCCCGATCTCTGATCTCGTGTACACCAGTACTTGCCTTTTGCATCTATCAGGTATGTTTTCTTTGGATGTAAAGTCAGATACTAATCGTCATAATTAATACCAAACAATCTTTTCAAGAGATTTTTTAAAATGAAGCCGGGTTAAAGTTACCAGAGTTTGTTTCTAAAGAGATAATTTTTGTCCAATAGTAATGAACGTTTGTAGCAATTATTAGCAGGTGTTATAAGTCTTACCCAATAATAGCGCTGACGACACTGCAGTTGTAAACTGGAGTTACAATGGTATTTTAAAGACACATTGTGCTACAGTAGACAAAGGATAATGGCCTTTAAACCTTTAACCAACTAAGAAACAAGTACTGGCGTTTTTCAAATAAAGTTTGAATAGTTCACAATGGCAAGTAAATATCAAACGTTAGTGATTAATATCCCGCGTCAAGTTATACAGGAATATTTATCTTCCCCAAATCCCTGCAACCTGAAGTTACCATTTATTGATAAAAGAAGTCAAATGCATTTTTAAATGTTTCCAAAAACAGTTTTGCTTGACCATTCTTGAAAGCATGGTTAATACTGTAATTAATACATTCCCCACTTTACAATTTTAACTGTTTACTGAGAGACGTCCAAACCTTAGCAGTCATTGCTGTGAGGATATTCGGAGAGATTGCAAAACACTTTCTCTATTCTGCATGTTCACCTGCCCTTTGCAAATGTATGGGATTTTCCTGAACACTGGAAATTAATTCAGGAATATTGAAGTACTGGTTGTCTCAACAATGGATGCCCCACCTCCGTACTCGTGGGTTCGAGTGGCTGTTGGAGGGGAGGACCATGGCAGCGAGGGTGACCAAGGTCAGGGACGCGCTGGGTGCCAGAGGCCTGGGCTGGACGCTGCTGCAGGACATAGCGAGCAGGGCAGCAATAGACGCCTTAAAACGGCGGTGCTCGGACCCGACGTAGTGCACCAGTTGGAGGATGCGCAGGTGTGCGGTGGGATCCTGTCTGTGCTCACCCCTGCCCGGACAGAATTTCACATTGGCCCCAAGGTCCCGTACTTCCCGCGGGAGCCTGTGCCCCACAACCTGAGCCGCCTCTGGAATTTTAATTTTGTCCCTTTTAAGGACATAAAAAGGCAGGCCATGTATTGACTGCTGCTGCACACCGTCCACCTCTTCTCCCTCATCCACCGCCTGGACATGCCTTGGCATGCCCATTTGCCACTGGGCAGTGGGGATCCCCAGTGGAGGGCTCTCTATGTGGGAGTCCCCCCCCCCCCCTCCCTTTCTCTTGGGGATCTGGGGTGGAGGGTGCTGCATGCAGTGGTCCCCTGCAACCGCAGGTTGCAGTGGTTCACGGACTCCCAGCCCAACTGCTTGTTCTGTGGTGCTGTGGAGTCCGTGGACCATGTATATATTGGGTGTGGGCGTTTACACTCCCTTTTTAATTTTCTTAAAAATCTCCTCCTCTGCTTTTGGTTGCACTTCAGTCCCATGCTCCTGATCTTCGGACATCCTGTACAGAGGAGGGAGGGCAGGTCTGAAGACCTCCTCGTGGGTCTGCTCCTGGGCCTGGCCAAACTGGCTATAAACTGGTCCAGGAAGCGGGCCGTGGAGGGGTCGTTAGGGCCGACTGTCTGCCCCTCTTCCACGGTTACGTTAGAGCCTGGTGTCTCTGGAAAAGGAGCATGCGGTGTCCACTAACACCCTGGAGTTGTTCAGGGAGAGGTGGGCACCGCAAGGAGTGGAGTGCATTACTTCCCCCTCCAACTCTATTTTGATTTAATACCAGCCCTCCCCTTCACCTTTTGATCACACAGCATTGCCCTTTGATGTGAAGGGCGCTGCTTGTCACTGGCCGCTCGGGTGTTTCCTTTCTTCCTGGTGGTGGAAACTGAATAAAGAATCGTGCACCTTGTGTCTCTCACTGTATCTCACACCTGCACACACACACCATGGGTGCTGGGGAAAAAATAAGCACTACTGCAGTTAGGTGGTAGTGTGGGGGTAAAAAAAAAAGAAAAAAAAAACAGGAGTGTTAGAAGTAAAAAAAAAACAGGAGATTAAAATAAGCACTACTGCAGTTTGGCGGTAGTGTGGGGGTAATAAAAAAGTATTCTGTGAACTCTTTAATTATTCCTGTAAACATCGTGATTATATCTTTAAAAAAAAATTCCATACTTCAACAGTGAATTTAATCCATCCTGGTCAAAAAGAATCTTACAGCACAAAAGGTGTCATTCAGACCATCTTACCTCTGCAGGCTCTTGTAGGAGGCATTCGCGCTCTGTCACATTTCCATACAATCCAACAAATGATTCTTTTTAAAGTATTAATACAATCACATTTAAGAGCTCAATGTGTAAAATTAAAGCTCATGGGATTTGGTGTTGCGATGGATAGTAAATTGGTCAGCAGACAGGAAACAAACAGTAGCAATAAACAGGTCTTCTGCTGAATGACAGGCAGTGGCTAGTAGGGTTCTGCAGGGATCAGTACTAGGACCACAGCTATTCACAAAATATGTTAATGATTTAGGTGAGAGAATGGCATGTAATATCTCAAAATTTGTAGATGTGAAAGGGTGAGCTGTGAGGAGAATGCAGAGATGTTGCAGTGTGATTTGGACATGCAGTGTAAGTGGGCAAATGATGGCAGATGCAGTAAACTGTGGATAAATGTGAGGTTATCCACTTTGGTAGCAAAAATAAGAAGGCAGATTATTATTTGAATGGATATAAATTGAGAGATGGGAATATTTAATAAGATCTGAGTGTCATTGTGCAGCAGTCACTGAAAATATGTATGCAGGTGCAGCACGCAGCAAAGAAATCAAACGACAGAGCGGGAGGATTTGAGGAAAGGAAGAAGGATGTCTTTGTGCCATTATACAGGGCATTTGTGAAGACGCACCTGGAATATTGTTTTGGTCTTCTGATCTGAGGAAGGACGTTCTTGCTATAGAGGAAGTGTAATGAAAATTTACCATATTGATTCTTGGGATGGCAGGACTGATATATGAGGAGAGATTGAATTGGTTAGGAGTGTATTTAGTAGTAATTAGGAGAATAGCAATGGGGGGAGCTCACAGAAATGTATAACATTCTAACTGGACTAGACAGGTTACACGTAGGAAGGATATTTTTGATGGTGGGGGAGTTCAGAACCAGCGTCATACCTTAAGGATAAGCAGTAAATCTTTTAGGACTGAGATGAGGCGAAAACTAATCTTCCCCCACCAGATGAAGGAGCGGTGCTCTGAAAGCTAGTGCTTCCAATTAAACCTGTTGGACTATAACCTGGTGTTGTGTGATTTTTAACATTCTTCTCCCAGAGAGTGATGAGCCTGTGAAATCGACTGCCGCAGAAAGTGATTGATGCCAAAACATTCCGTGTCTTCAAGAAGGAATAGATAAAGGAAGTAGCTAAAGTGATCTAGGATTGGGGAGGGGGAGGTGTGAGCGAGGTTGGGATTAGGGTATTGAGTTCAATGATCAGATGTGATCATATTGAATGGTGGAGCAGGCTCAAGGGGTTACATAGCCTACTTCTTTTTATATCTTCTATGTTTTCTTTATCTCTAATTCCAGTTTGAAAGATACCATTAACTCTGTTCCCACTGTCCTTTCAGGCAATGTATTCCTGATTGTAACAACTCATTAACTATATTCTTACAATTCTTTCTGCCAATTACATCAAATTTGAACTTCGGACTGACCAACCCTTCTGCCAGTAAAAACGTTTACTTTATCAAATCTCATCACGATTTCAATCAAAGTTTTATTTTACCTTCTCTGCTTTAGGGCAATGATTCCAATGCTCATTGGGATAAAAATATCAACTTGAATTGCTATACGTTTAATAAAGTAAATCATCCAAAGATACTTTGCAAGTGGGTTATAAGGCATAATTTGACACTGAAATATGACCGATAGATATGTCGGTGACTATATTTAATATAGAGATAAGTAAGTTATTGATCAACAAGGGGATCAAAGGTTATGGGGAGAAAGCAAGATAATGGGGTAGAAAAACCTATCAGTCATGATTGAATGAGCAGACTCAATGAGCCAAATAGCTTAATTTCTGCTCCAATGCCTTATGGTCTTATGGTGGTGTTATGGACCAGATTAAACCCATTCAAAATAAAGAAGGAGATAGGTTAATTTTTTATCTTACTTAAAGGCAAATGTAAGGCACCGTGTTCAAGATTGATTTGTTCTTGATTGGTTCACTACTAGGCTTTAAGCAAAACATACTTTATTCTAACAACATAGTTAAAATAGAAACAGAAAAAAAAATTGACATAACTTTAACTCTATTGAAATACTTAATAAAATGAGAGGAATAGATAGAGTCAATAGCCAGAGACTTTTCCACAGGGCAGGATTGACTGGTACGAAAAGGCATTGTTTGAAGATATTAGGAGGAAGGTATAAAGGAGACATTGGGGTAGGTTCTTTAAGCAGAGAGTTGGGAATGCATGGAATGCATTGCCAGTTGAGGTGGTGGAAGCGAAGTCATTGGGGACATTTAAGCGACTGCTGGACATGCACATGGATAGCAGTGAGTTGAGGGGTGTGTAGGTTAAATTACTATATTTTACATTAGGATTAAGTCTAAGCACAACATTGTGGGCCTAAGGGCCTGTTCTGTGCTGTACTTTTCTATGTTCTATGTTCTAATAATATTTTATTTAACTACTAATCATCAACTATTCTAATATAGCAGCACCTCATAAACACCCTTGGCAAAGACAAATTCAGCAAAACAGGTTTTCCTCACTTGCGATGTCCTCCAGTCCATGAGAAAACACTAAAAGAAACAATCTAACAGCAGAGAGAGAACTCAAGCTTTTTACTGTAGCAGAGAGAGAGAGCTGTATCTATCAGCTTCAACAGCCAAAAATCCCAAATTAAAGCAAAACTAAAACACTGGATCCATGTTAGGCTGACTCCACCCACTCATGCTTCTTTTGTCTAATTTTAAAAAAATCTCTGGGAGCTCAAATCTGTTTACCCTATTGCTTCTGAAGCAGACATTCCCTACCACTGGCAACTCCTCTCTGCAATAGTAACACCACTGAACACATCCCTCTTCAGGGCGCAGCATCGTCACAATGGTCCAAAGTTTAAACAAAAAGGTTGACTTTAATGTGATTGGGTGAAAGAGAGGCAAAGCAATCCAGAATTTAGCATCTTGACAGCTAATGGAGTAGTTCAAACTGGGATATTCAAGAGGCAAGAATCTGAGGACTCAGATGTTAAACAATATCGTTTAGTTTTGTGCAGCAGAGACTAAAGAGGTGAGGAAACCTAAAGCTAGAATAGAAAACCCTGCTGACAATTTTAATATTGCAGCGTTGCTAAAACTGAGACAATGTCGCCAACATACAGGAATCATGGGTGAGCAGGACATTAGCAGTGGTGTTTCAGATTACCTTAATTTTAAACAGCATAGAACATAGGTTGATCAAGACAGCATTGGGATAGTGAAGTCTAGAGGTAACGAAGGCATGGATGAGCAGTAGGTCATCAGTAGATTTACACAAACTGGGGTAACATCAGGGGACACTGTGGAAGTGGAAATAAAGAGTTTTAGTTTTAGTGATGGCATTGATATGTTTGTTGGAAGCCTGTCTAGGAGTCAAATATAAACAAATATGTGAACATTATGAACAAGAAATTAGGGCAAGAGTGTGTTCAGGAACAGAAAGTTGGGTTTCCCAGTATTAATTTGGAAAAAATATTTGCTGAAACAGCGCTGGATGTTGAACAAGCAGTCTGGCAATTGGGAAACAGTGGAGGAGTCTAGAGAGCTGCTGGTGAGGTGGAGTTCAGTGTCATTAATGTATATTCAGAAAGAAGCATTGATTTTATCACAGAATAGTATGTTGATAGGAAACAGGGAGTAGGCAATGAGATTCCTGAGGGCTACCAAAGGTATGGTTTGGGAGTGAGAAGGAAAGCTATTGAAAATGATTCTCCAGCTATGATTAGATAGATCATAATGGAGCCATGCAAGTGCAGTCCCAATTGGACAACAAAATAGAAAGGCAATAGAAGAGAATAACATGATCAATTATGCCAAATTCTGCACACTGGCAAAGTAAGATTAAATTAGTTCACCTTTATCACAGTCACATGAAATGTTACTTGTGGCTTTGTTTTGAGCTGTTTTGGTATTCTGGCAAGGGCAGCAGCCTGACTGGATGAGTTTCTACATGGAATTCTTCGAATGATCAGTACAAATTTGGGAGCTGACAACACATTTAAGTACTTTGGAGAGGAGAGAAATGTTTGCGTTGGCATGATAAAGTCGTTTTCAAGTCTGAGGAAGCCAAGGATGTTTAAAATTATTTCTTGGGATCTGAGCATTACCATCAAGGTCAGCATTTACACCCCATATCTAAAAGCTCTTCAGATAGTGTTAGTGAGTCACTTATTCGAACCGCTATGGACAATATGGTAGAAGTGCAACTGAATTGCAGTTGGGAAGGGAGTTCCAATGTTTTGACCCAGTGATAGTGAAGGAGAAGGAATATAGTTCTAAATCAATGTGATGAGTGACTTGGATTGGAAATTTCAAGTGGTGGTGTTCCCAAGAATCTGCTGGGTTTTTTTCTTCTAGGTAGTTTGCGTGTTTCAGTGGTACTGTTGAAAGAGCTAGAGTTAGGGAGAATTATTGCAGTGTATCTTGTAGGTGGAAAACACTGCTGCCACAGTGCATTGTGCTAAATGTTTAAAGTGTTTAAGATAAGGACTGATTGTGAATCAAGTGTGATGCTTTATCCTCCATGATATGGAGATTCCTGACGGTTGTCAGAACATTGGAATAGAAGGGGGCCATTCAACCTGTTGAACCTGCCCTGTAGAATTATCATAGATGGTTGAACTTGTCAATGCCTCCTACTCTCCCCATCCCCATATCCCTCTACATTGATCAATGCCTATGGTGAGAAAGCAGAGTTAATTTTTTTGAATCCAGTGACCCTTCTGCAGAACTGGTTACTGGACTCAAAACGTTAACTCTGTGTTTTCTTCACAACTGTTGTGAGACCTGTAGATTTTCCTCAGCAATTTCTATTATTGTTTCAGATTTACAATTCCTTGTCTTATTTTAGAAATCCATCCATCACTACATTAAACATGGACAAAGACTGATTTTTTACAGTCTTTGCAGTAGAGAATTCCAAAGGTTCACAAAATGTTGTGTAAATAAAATTCTCCTCACTTTGAATCTTGTGCTATCCCCATAATTTTTGAAATGTGTCTCCTGGTTCTAGACTCTCCAGCCAAGGGAAACAATTTACCTGCATCTGCTCTGCATATTCCTTTAATTTGGAAGGTCTCATTCTTTGATACTTTCGAGAATACAGGCCCAGTTCTCCCAGTCTCTGTTCATAGGTTAGTCTTGCTATCCCAGGAACAAGTCTGGTGAATCTTTATTGAACTGTCTCCATGGCAATACTATCTTTTTGAGATAAGAAAACCAAAGCAGAACAAGCACTCCAGAACCACATATAAGTGAAGCAAGACTTCACTACTTCTGTACCGGAATCATCCCACAATAAAAGGCTAGCATTCCATTCACTTTCCTGACAGCTTGCTCCATCTGCTGTTGGAGCTCCACTCACCTGTGGAGCAGATTCTCTGATACTGCTGAGTTATGTCTTTCAGTTAGAGGTCAGCCTGTTTGGAATCAGGAGTTGAGTTGCTCACGATGGAACTTCCAGTCTCCGACTTACTCTTGTAACCACTGTATTTACAAGGCGGTTTTATTTAATTTCACAATCAGTGGGAAGCCAGGGCATCGGCTATGATAATCACATTGAATACGAATGGGCTCTGGTTAGATTCTCTTTTTGGAGATGATTGAGGTTTGGCATTTGTGTGGTACAATGTGTTTTACTGTGGAGAAGGCAATGGCAGCAAACTTAAAGTAAGGGGACAATAAGTAAATGGAGAAAGTGAGGACTGCAGATGCTGAAGATCAGAGCTGAGAGTGTAGTGTTGGAAAAGCATGCAAGTCAGGCAGCATTTGAAGAGCAGGAATTCTGATGAAGGGCTTATGCCCAAAAAGTCAAGTCTTCTGTTCCTGGGAGGCTGCCTGACCTGCTGTGCTTTTCCAGCACTGCACTTTTGATTAAGTAAATGGAGAAGCATTACTGGTACCAGATAATTTAGAAATAAGGAAGGGAAGTTGGATTGTCAGCAGCTTAGTAGGAATAGGGTTGAGAATTGTGGATCTCATGGACTAGATGAGTTTGGAGAGGACATGAGGGAAAACAGGACAGCTATTACATAGTTCACAATGAGGACAGGGTAAACTTTAAAGAAAGCTTGGCTTGGTGAGAGGAAGAGAAGGGAATAAATGAGGCAATTGATTGGATTATCTTTGTATTAGTAACAAAGAAGTCCATGAGCTCCTCACACTGTTCATTGAATGTGAAGGTGGAGGAGACAGAGTAGAGTGGTTTAAAATGATGATCTATGGGAAAGAAAAAGAGTTGGGGACTATATTTGCTTTCCAGCACTCTCCTAGAATAGCATGCAGTTTCAGCAAATGATACCAATATCTATGAATGCTTCTGAAAATGTGTTGCTGGAAAAGCGCAGCAGGTCAGGCAGCATCCAAGGAACAGGTGAATCAACGTTTTGGGCATAAGCCCTTCCTCAGGAATGAGGAAAGTGTGTCCAGCAGGCTAAGATAAAAGGTAGGGAGGAGGGACTTGGGGGAGGGGCATTGGAAATGCGATAGGTGGAAGGAGGTCAAGGTGAGGGTGATAGGCCGGAGT
>NC_057728.1:42935151-42941208 GCF_004010195.1 Chiloscyllium plagiosum | reverse complement strand
ACCCAACCTCCACTCCCGCACCTTCCCCTGCAACTGCAAGAAATGCAAAACTTGCGCCCACACCTCCCCCCTTACTTCCCTCCAAAGCCCTAAGGGATACTTCAATATCCACCACAAATTTACCTGCATCTCCACACACATCATTTATTGCATCCGCTGCACCCGATGTGGCCTCCTCTATATTGGGGAGACAGGCTGCCTACTTGCGGAACGTTTCAGAGAACACCTCTGGGACACCCGGACCAACCAACCCAACGATCCCGTGGCTCAAGACTTCAACACCCCCTCCCACTCCACCAAGGACATGCAGGTCCTTGGACTCCTCCATCACCAGACCATAGTAACACGACGGTTGGAGGAAGAGTGCCTCATTTTCCGCCTAGGAACCCTCCAACCACAAGGGATGAACTCAGATTTCTCCAGTTTCCTCATTTCCCCTCCCCTCACCTTGTGTCAGTCAAATCCCTCGAACTCAGCATCGCCTTCCTAACCTGCAATCTTCTTCCTGACCTCTCCGCCCCCACCCCACTCCAGCCTATCACGCTCACCTTGACTTCCTTCCACCTATAGCATTTCCAATGCTCCTCCCCCAAGTCCCTCCTCCCTACCTTTTATCTTAGCCTGCTGGACACACTTTCCTCATTCCTGAGGAAGGGCTTATGCCCGAAACGTCGATTCTCCTGTTCCTTGGATGCTGCCTGACCTGCTGCGCTTTTCCAGCAACACATTTTCAGCTCTGATCTCCAGCATCTGCAGTCCTCAATTTCTCCTCTATGAATGCTTCATCCTGATATCTAGAAACTAAAACAGCTATTCTTCACATCTGTTTGCATTTGGTGATATTGGATTTGTGGGAGTGGTGGGGACAGCCATACTAAGGAGAATGATCAAGCAAATGGAGAGTAATAGTTTTAATGGTAGTGAGGGCATTAAAGGTAGAGTGGAGAGTGTGCAGATCAGTTGCTGCTGTGGTCTGGTAGCAAATAAAGGGACAAAGGTTAGACTTTTGGGATTTTGAAAGTGCATTGGTCAGTTAATTAGGGTTAGTTTTTATAGGGATGGATACAGAAGTACTGTTTGGGCTTAGAAAGGAAGCGTGGGTTGAGAACAATACAAGACCATTTTCAAAGATGGCTTTAATTGTGATGATACAATGGGAGTAATGAGGCTATATGTAATGTTTATGTGAATGTGGGTTAGGGAATGAGAGGTAAGAAGGGCACTGATTACTGGAAGGAGCATAATGAATTCAGATGAAAGTTTGAATAAATCAGGAGGAGGAAACAATCAGAGCAAAGGAAGCAAAGTTATGAAGATATATTGCTAAAAGTATTTTTATTGGACTTTGATTGATATTAGAGTTTGAGGATTTTAAATTAGAAGTTAAAGGGTGAAAAAAAGATGAAATGCTCAAAGATACAAAAAGTCTGGAGGACCAAACTAAGGTGTGATGGCAACAGGCACACTACCTCCACCATGGTGTTGACAGGACAAGTGATGAAAGTTATGGGAGGTGAGGAGGTTTCATTTCAGAGGGAGTCTCATCACCTCTTAGCAAGGCTTCTATTGAGACCATGATGTTAACACAATCACTAACACTGGGCTCATGGATTTGCAAAGGCCTTGAACAAACATTCTGGAGAGACATGTGAAAAGGGCAGAGATTACTGATCCACAGACAGTGTCAACAGGGTCATCACTCTGTGAGCTAGTTGAATGGAGATTATTAACATTTGTCATTCATTCCTTTCTTTTGCACTCTATCGTACTATGTATAAAGCCAAGAACCCGCTAAGATTTTTTTAACAGCCTGCTCAATTTGTCCTATCATCTTCAAAGATTTGTGTAAAATTCCAGAAATCTTTGTCCCTACCAATTTATTTCCAGAGTCTGTGTGCCTGAACTCTCATCATACCCACTTCACTGTTAGTGACATTTCTGAGGTTCATGTCATGTGCTAATTTTAAAATTATGCTTGGCAATGGTTCTAAATTTACCATTCAGAGCCAATACTTTATAATTCCTTACAGTTTGAAAATCAGACATGCACCACTATTCTTCACTCTCTCTCCCTTACCCCATTTAATATCCATGCTGGTGCTACTCTTTTTATCTCATGGAATTCAATTCTGTTAACAGGGTGTCTTATGGTATTTTGCTAAAGTTGGATCAAGTTTAAAACAATTTAAATCGCTCATTGTGAGTGGTTGATACTATTAACTCTGGAAGAATGTGTAAACATTTGACATTGTTACGTAAATCCTGCAGTAAAAATGATGTGACAGAACTTCCATGTCCATTTGCCTCGGCTCTACTATTCTGACCTGGTACTTTCCCAGGCTCACAGTAAGCCAAATATCTATAAATATATATTTTGGGTTGTTCCCCAAGAAAAACTAGCAAGTGAACTTTTGGTCATATTTATGACGAGTATGTCTAGTCACACGTGCAATACAAAAAACTGTACCATATTCAATGAATGTGAAATATTCCTACTAACTGACAAAGCGTTAATTAATCAGATCTATTGAAAGAGAAGGTAAATGACAGTCTTTGGAAACACTGATCTCCAATAGTGTCCTTGATTAAATGTCAAGGTTTATAATTTGACTCCACTGAGCCACAGGCATAAAATAGAATGTGCACATTCAAATGCAAACTCAAACTGACTCTGCTTTCAGCTTGAAATTAAGGAAACATTCTAGCGTAAAATAAACTATTGAATGGATCTGCAGCTGGTTTTGAATGTTAGCATTTCTAAATTAATGTATGCATCATTTAGAGCGTTACTGTGAGATGGATTTCCACTCGTTTCTGATAAACGAGAAATGGTGTTTCACTGAAACTTCAGATTGGAATCAAACATCTCGATGTAGCATTTCTCTTATTCATTCCACTTTGTCAATTGCACAACCATACAAATTAAATATAAGTTGCTGCATTTTAAACTGTAAAGTGCTTAAATTCTAAAGATTGACTTGAACTGGACGACTGCATTCAAATATAGACCTGTTTTAATTCAAATGAGACAAAAGATGGGAACAATGAGCAATCAGTGACTACAATATCAGATTGCATTATTTAATTATGAAGGCTGAATCAAAAGGCTGCGTTTCAAACTTGACAGATATGTTTTAGTATTAACTCAATGCTTCAGCAAATACAAACATTGATTTTTATCTCTTAGAAAAAAAATGTTTAGAGCAATACAGATGCCTTAACTGATCATGGTGATATTACCAGTAGGATTTATGGCATGTGAGCAAAGCTGACAAAATGTACATTTATAGTCCATCCCTAAGTGCTGAAAAGGAGGCAGTGGTAAGCCACTTTTTGTCAGAGGCAAAATGTTAGAAGTTATTATTAAAAATGTTTGGATGTGCCAATTTTGGCACTCGGATAAGTTCCAGATAATCAAGCAGATCCAACATAATTTTGTCAAAGGAAAACTACTTGACAGGAGTTCTTTTTAAAGAAGTAACTTGTACTGTGGATGAAGGGGAAGCCTTTATGGATTGTCCTTGGATTTCCAGAAGGCAGTTGATAAGGTGCTACATCAAAGGTTATTGTGGAAAATAAAAGCTGTTGAGGCTAACATATTGGCATAGTTAGAAGATTGACTGGCTAACAGAAAGGAGAAAGTGAGGACTACAGATGCTGGAGATTAGAGTCGAGAGTGTGGTGCTGGAAAAGCACAACAAGTCAGGCAGCATCTGAGGACCAGGAGAGTCAACTTTTCGGGCAAAAGTTCTTCATCAGGAATGAGCAAGGGAGTGGTGAGATAAATGGGAGGGGTAACAGAAAGCAGAGAGTAGGAATAAATGGGTCTTTTTCAGGTAAACAGAACGTCATGACTGATGTGCCACAGTGGTCGATGCTAAGGCCTCAACTCTTTACAATTCATACAAATGATTTATATGAAGGAACCAAAGGTTGCTGATGACACAAAGATAAGTGGGAAAATGATATGTGCAAACAACATAAGAAGCCTACAAAGGAAAAAAGAGAGGCCAAATAAGTGGGCAAAGTTCTAGCAAATAGAGCACAAAGTGAGAATGTTGGAAATTGCCATTTGGCTGAAAAATCTTTTAAAGCATATTATCTAAATGGTGATGCAGAGAGATCTGGGAGTTCTCATGTATGACTCACAAAAGGTTAGTGTGCCATACAGCAAGTACAAGGAAAGCTAATAAAATGGTATGTTTTATTGCAAGGGAGATTGAATGCAAAAGTAGACAGGTTATGCTTCAGTTATACAGTGTATTGGTAAAACCACATCTGGAATATTCTGTACAGTTTTTGTCACTGTACTTATGGAAAGTGTTAATGCATTGCAAGCAGCTCAGAGAAGGTTTACTAGACTAATATCTTCCCCTGCCACCACAAGAAGTGCAAAACCTGTGCCTACACCTCCTCACTCACTTCTGTCCAAGGCCCCAAAGGATCCTTGCACATAAAAAAAAACAGCATCTGCAGTCCTCACTTTCTCCTTATAACAGGAATGAGCAGATTGTTTTTGAGGAAAGGCTGGACAGGCTAGGCCTGTATCATTTGGAGCTCAGAAGTGTTAGAGGTGACTTAATTGAAGCATATAAGATTCTGAGGTGACTTGACATGGTAAATGTGGAAAGGATATTTCCTATTGTGAGAGAATGGAAATCCAGGGGGATTAGTTTAAAAATAAAGGGGAGCTCATTGGAGACAGAGATGAGAAAAACAAATTTCTCTCTGAGGGTCTCATGTCTTTGGAATTCCCTTTCTCAAAAGGCAGTGGATGCAGAAGCCATAAATATTTTAAAAATAGAAATAGATAGATTCCTGATTACTAAGGGAACAAAAGATGATCAGTAATATGCAGGAATGTAGTATTGAACTTAAAGTCAGATCAGCCATGATCTTATTGAATAGCAGGGCAGGTTCAAAGGGCCAAATGGCTTACTCTTAGAAGACAGAACATAGAACATTACAGCGCAGTACAGGTCTTCGGCCTTCGATGTTGTGCCAATCTGTGAAATTTAGCTGATGCCCATCTAACCTACACCATTCCATTATTATCCATATATATGTCCAATGCTCATTTAAATGCCCTTAACATCGGTGAGTGTACTACTGTTGCAGGCATGCCGTTCCAAGTCCCTACTAATCTGAGTAAAGAAACTACCCCGATATCTGTCCTAAATCTATCACCCCTCAATTTAAAGCTATGTCCCCTCGTGTTAGCCTTCCCCATCCAAGGAAAAAGGCTCTCACTGTCCACCCTATCAAAACCTCTGATTACCTTATACATCTCGATTAATTCACCTCTCAACCTTCTTCTCTCCAATGTAAACAGCCTCAGTTCCTTCAGCCTTTCCTCGTAAGACCTTCCTTCCATACCAGGCAACATCCTCGTAAAATCTCTTCTGAACCCTTTCCAAAACTTCCACATAGAGTCATAGAGATGTACAGCATGGAAATAGACCCTTTGGTCCAACTCGTTCATGCCGACCAGATATCCCAACCCAATCTAGTCCTACCTGCCAGCACCTGGCCCACATCTCTCCAAACTCTTCCTATTCATATACCCATCCAAATGCCTTTTAAATGTTGCAATTGTACCAACCTCCACCACTTCCTCTGGCAGCTCATTCCATACACGTACCACCCTCTGCGTGAAAAGGTTGCCTCTTAGATCCCTTTTATATCTTTCCCCTCTCACCCTAAACCTATGCCCTCTAGTTCTGGACTCTCCGACCCCAGGGAAAAGACTTTGTCTATTTATCCTATCCATGCCCCTCATAATTTTGTAAACATCAATAAGGTCACCCCTCAGCCTCCGACACCCCAGGGAAAACAGCCCCAGCCTGTTCAGACTCTCCTTATACCTCAAATGTGGAGACCAGAACATAGAACATAGAACAATACAGCAGAACAGGCTCTTCGGCCCACGATGTTGTGCCGAACATTTGTCCTAGCTTAAGCACCTATCCATGTACCTATCCAGTTGCCGCTTAAAGGTCATCAATGATTCTGACTCTGCCACTCCCACAGGCAGCGCATTCCATGCCCCCTCCACTC
>NC_057728.1:42900428-42932197 GCF_004010195.1 Chiloscyllium plagiosum | reverse complement strand
GTGCTACCTTCTTCACAGCCTCCCTACATTCTTGGACATGCTGACAAACAGCTAGCCTACTTGCTGGACTACAAGTCCGGATCCCATTCCCCTGCCAAATTAGTTTAAACCCCCCCGCAGAGTGCTAGCAAACCTACCTCCCAGGATATTGGTGCCCTTCTGGTTCAGGTGCAACCCGTCCTGTTTGTACAGGTCCCACCTTCCCCAGAATGCAGTCCAATTGTCCAAATACCTGAAGCCCTCCCTCCTACACCATCCTTGCAGCCACGTGTTCAACTGCACTCTCTCCCTATTCCTTGCCTCACTGTCACGTGGCACCGGCAACAACCCAGAGATGACGACTCTGTCCGTCCTAGTTTTTAGCTTCCAGCCTAACTCCCTGAGCTCCTGAATGACCTCCCCACCCCTCTTCCTACTGATGTCGTTGGTGCCAATGTGCACAGAACCGCCTGTCTGTCCCTCTAACTATACAGTCTCCTATAACTAACGCTCTCCTCCTCTCTCCCTTTCCCTTCTGAGCCTCAGAGCTGGACCTCATGCCAGAGACCCGGTCACTGCAGCTTACCCCTGCTAGGCCGACCCCCCCAACAGTATCCAAAGTGGTATATTTATTGTTGAGGGGAACGACCACAGGGGATCCCTGCACTGCCTCCTTCCTCCCCTTCTCACCTCTAACTATTACCCAGCTACCTCTGTTCTCTGGCGTAACTATGTCCCTGTAGCTTCTATCTATCACCCTCTCAGCCTCTCAAATAATCCTCAGTTCATCCAACTCCAGCTCCAGTTCCCTAACGGTCTGTGAGGAGCTTGAGCTGGCCGCATTTCCTGCAGATGAAGTCGGCAGGAGCATCGGTGGTTGCCCCTACCTCAAACATCCTGCAGGAGGAACATTCCACTGCCTGAGCTGCCATAACTCTACACTTAGTCTCCAAAACAAGAACACTAAGTAGCTTACCTGTTCAGCCGAACTGTACGCAATACTCCAGGTGCAGCCTTACCAGTGTCTTGTTCAGCTGAAGCATGACCTCGTGGCTCCGAAACTCGATCCCCCTACCAATAAACGCCAACGCACCATATGCATTCTTAATAACCCTTTCAACCTGGGTGGCAACTTCCAGGAATTTATGCACTTGGACACTAAGATCTCTCTGTTCATCTACACTGCCAAGAGTTTTACCATTAGCCTAGTACTCTGCATTCTGTTACTTCTTCTAAGTGAACTACCTCACATTTTTCTGCATTAAAGTCCATTTGTCACTTCTCTGCCCAGCTCTGCATTTTATCTATATCGCCCTGTAACCCACAACATTCTTTGGCATTATCCACAACTCTGCCTACCTTAGTGTCATCCGCAAATTTACTAACCCATCCTTCTATGTCCACCTCCACATCATTCATAAAAATGACAAACAGCAGTGGCCCCAAAACAGATCCATTGGTAACTGAGCTCCAGGATAAACATTTCCCATGAAGCACCACCCTGTCTTCCTTCAGCTAGCCAGTTTCTGATCCAAACCGATAAATCACCTTAAATCCCGAAACTCTATATTTTGTGAAATAGCCTACTGTGTGGAACCTTATCAAATGCCTTACTAAAATCCATATACAATACATCAACCGCTTTACCTTCACCCACCTGTTTTGTCACCTTCTTGAAGAACACAATTAGGTGAGTTAGGCACAACCTACCCTTCACAAAACCGTTATGACTATCCCTAATCAAATTATTCTTTTCAAGATGATTATAAATCCTTTCTCTTATAACTTTTCCAACACCTTACCCACAACCGAAGTAAGGCTCACTGGCCTATAATTACCAGGGCTGTCCTGATTCCCTTTCTTAAACAAGGGAACAACATTTGCTATCCTCCAGTCTTCTGGCACTACTCCTGTTGACAATGATGACATAAAGGTCAAAGCCAAAGGCTCTGCAATCTCCTCCCTGGCTTCCCAGAGAATCCTAGTATAAATCCCATTCAGCCCAGGGGTCTTATCTATTTTCAGATCTTCCAAAATTGCTAAAACCTCCTCATTGTCAACTACAATCCCATCTAATCTAGTAGCCTGTATCTCCATATTCTCACTAACATTGCCCTTTCCAATGTGAATACTGACGAAAAGTATTCATTAAGCGCTCTCCCTGTGTCTGCAGATTCCACACACAACTTCCCACTATTATCTTTAATTGGTCCTAACTTTACTCTAGTCATTCTTTTATTCCTGATATATCTATAGAAGGCCTTAGGGTTTTCCCTGATCTTATCTGCCAACAACCTCTCATGTCTCCTCCTGGCTCTTCTTAGCCCTCTCTTTCGATCTTTTCTGGATAACCTATAACTGTCAACCCCTCCTAACTGAGCCTCCATGCCTCATCTTCACATAAGCCTTCTTTTTTCTCTTGACAAGAGCTGCAGATTCTTTAATAAACCATGGCTCCCTCTCTTGACAACTACCTCCCTTGCCTGATAGGTATATACTTATCAATGACCAGCAGAATCTGTTTCTTGAATAAGCTCCTCATTTCAAGTGTGTCCATCCCCTGCAGTTTCCTTCCCCATCCTCTGCATCCTCAATCTTGCCTAATCGCATCATAATTGACTATCCCCCATTTATACCTCTTTCCCTGCAGTTTATACCTACCCCTGCCCATTGCTATTGTAAGCATAACCAAATTGTGGTCACTATCGACAAAGTGCTCACCTACTTCCAAATCTGACACCTGGTTGGGTTCATTCCCCAGTACCAAATCCAATATGGCATCACTCCTTGTTGGCCTGTCTACATACTGTGTCAGAAAACCTCCTGCACACACTGAACAAAAACAGACCCATCTAAACTACTTGACCTATAGTATCCCCAGTCAATATTCGGGAAGTTAAAGTCCTCCATAACAACTACCCTGTTACTCTCACTCCTTTTGAAAGTCATCTTTGCTATCCTTGCCTCTATATCCCTGGAACAATTTGGAGGCCTATACAAAACTCCCAACAGGGTGACCTCTCCCCTTCTGTTTCTAACCTCTTGTTCTTATTCACATGCCAATTGTTCAAAGTTGAACAGCTTCTGTTCAAATGTTGTAGGTGAGGCCACACTGCTGTTAGGGAGGGAGTTCCAAGCTTTTGACCCAACAGCAAGTGAAGGAACAGTGATATAGTTCTGAGTCAGGATGTGTGCAAAATGAAAGGGAATTTGTAGGTTGTTGTGTTCTTATGCTTTTGCTGCCCTCTGTCTAGTTGGTAGAGATTGTGGGTTTGGAAGGTGCTGCCAAAGGAGACTTAGTGAGTTGCTGATGCACAGCTTGAAGATTTTACAGACTAGTGCAAGAGAATCCCATCACTCCTGACTTGTCCATTGTAGTCAGTGGATGAAGTGTGGGTGGAATCTGGACTGGAGCAAAGGAAGGTTACTCACTGCAGAATCCACTGCTTTGGACCTGCCCTGATAGACACAATACTTGCGTGATTTTTTATTAAGAATTCAGTCAATTGTAATCTATAGAATGTTAATGGTGAGGAGTTCAGTGGTGGCAATATTAAGGGGAAATTACTGGATTCTCTTTCGTTGGAGCTGTTCATTGATTGTCAGTGATGACATTATTTCCCCAAACCTGAATGTTATCCAGATTTGCTGCATGGGAATACTGACTGCTTCTGGTATCTGAGCAGTTGTGAATGAAACTGATCAATGTGCAATCGTATATGAACATCCTCACCCAAACATTAGAGTGAAAGTGATTAATTCGTCCTCTGAAGGTAGTTGGGTCCAGGAGACTATGCTGAGGAATTCATGTAACCAACTCCTATGCCTGAAGTGAATGGTCTTCAAGAACCACAAACCATCCTCCTTTGTGCTCTGTCTGACTCTAACCAGTAGTGAGTTTTCACTCTGATTTCAACTGACATTAATTTTGCAAGTGTTGCTTGATGCTATACTTGGTGAAATGCTGCCTCATGTTGAAGATAGTTACTCTCATTCACCTCTGGCATTCAGCTCTTTCATCTGTACTTATTCAGAGTTTGGAATGAAGTCTAAATCTAAGTGGCCACAAACACAAAAACAGATTATTGCTGTGTAGGTGATATTTGAATGCATTGTCGTTGATGACATCTGCTATCATTTTTTTGATGACTGATAGTACACTAATAGTATGGTACGTGACCAACTGGGTTTGTATTGTTTTTTATCGACAGGATTTCTCTGGACAGTTTTCCACATTGTTGTGCGGATGCATGTGTGAGTTGAAAAGGGTGGCACTGGAAAAGCACAGCAGGTCAGGCAGTATCCAGGAGAGTCTACATTTTGGGCACAAGTCCTCCATCAGAAATGTCGACTCTCCTTTGATGCTACCTGACCTGCTGTGCTTTTCCAGCTCCACCCTTTTTGACTCTGGCTTTCCAGCATCTGCAGTCCTTACTTTCTTCTAGATGCATGTGTGACTTCTTTTGACTGTGTCCTTCCAGGAGTTACCTTGTGATGGTGATGGTGGAGTCTGGGACATTGGATATAAGCTATGCTTGAATGAGCCTGACTATATCAAACTGTTGTAATGGGTCTATGGGACTGTTGTCCAAATACTAGTGCCGGACCCAGTAAGGAGAACTTTGAGTAGTTGACTGAAGTGGTTGTTGGGTTAACAATTACTTTGAATCAAGGTCTACAGTAGAGGCAGACATCAGCATGCAGATGTCCTAAGCAAACTGACACTGAATTGGGGTAGGAATTCACTAAAGTTAATGGAAGCACCTTTATAGAAGTAAAGAAAATGATGGTGCTAACTAGTGACAAAACCCCAGCAGGATTAGCTGATTTACATCCCAGCACACGTGATATTCTTTCAAAGATCTTTTGACTGAGGAGACATTTGTTTAGATTAAAATTTGTTTACTTAAAAAAATTATTCATGGGATATGGGCATTGCTGGCTGGGCCAGCACTTATTGCCCATCTCTAATTGCCCTTGAGAAGGCAAAAGTGAATGGCCTTGTTGAACTATTGCCATCCATATGCTGTTGGTAGACTCACAATGCCATTAGGGAGTTCCAAGGTTTCAGCACAGCAATACTGAAGGAATGCGATATACATCCAAGTCAGGATGGTGAGCTTGGAGGGAAATTTGGAGATGGTGATGTTTCCATATATCTGCTGCCTTTGTCCTTTTACATAACAGTGGTCATGGGTTTGGAAAGTACTGCTTAAGCTATTTGAGAATTGTGAGCGAGAAACACTATAGAGAATTATAGATTGATTAATCTAACATCTCTTGGAGGAAGGTTACTTCAGTTTATGATGATGTTCTGGAAGGATCTGTACAGGGGTCTCAAAACATACATTAACAGCAGGGCAGCATTGTCAAAAGCAAAGCCACAACTAGAAAGTTACAAAAAGGAGGGACATTTTATACCATCATCGCTTCCCCGCCCCCCCCCCCCCCACCAAACTGGTGTAATTAAAAGCAAGGGGGTACATTGATACAACCAGGGCTAATCCTTTTTTTTACACTGATCCATAATCTGCCCCCATATTATGATGGGCAAGTAAAGTGTCACCCAACCTACATACCTTTACGTCTACCGAGGCATTTATCAATTTAAGGCCACTGAAGTGCCTATTTTCAACTATGCCAGTATAATATGATATGCAGGACTAGGCAGAAAGAAAATAATCAGCCTGCTACTTTCCAAGCTCAGAGTAGAAGGCCTGATGGAAGCATGTTCCTCCACTCGTATGACTGTGCCTACTGTATATCCCCTTTATGTGTTGATGCTTGGCCTCCAAATCTGACCACTCCCAGTCCCTTCAACCACCTCACTGGGGATCCTGACCATAGCCCCAGACCTATTTGTAAGTCCAGGATCCATTGATCATCTTCTCTAGGTTTCCTTATAGTCTCTGCAGTAACTGTTACTGTGTTATGATGTAGCTGGACCAGAAAATCCAATTGTCTAGTAGCTTTCAAGGATGGGAATTTCTGTTTTTGAGAGCTTGAGATCATGCTAATTCAGCGTCCAACATATTATTGCTGCAGGGCAGCCATTTTTAAACTTGATGTACTCAAGACCAACTTTTCTACTGGAGTGGAATATAATCATCTCTCTTCCATAAAATGTACCCAAAGGTGTGAATAAATTTAGTGAATAGGTGAGTCTGTTGCAAAGTGCATGCCAATGTTAACAATTATGAAACACTTTGTCTAAACAGGATAGAACAAATTACTTTCTAAATGGTAAAAAGATAGAAGGCATATGGTTCCAAAGAGACAGAGGGAATCACAGACATGCACAATGAAATTATCTAAAAAAGTTAATGGAGCGTTGTCTGTTTATCTAGGGGACTAGAATACAATGATATAGATGTCATAGTTCAACTATACAAAGCCATGATTTGACCACATCTGGGATATTGTGTTTGCTTAGCACAGAACACAACAACTGATGACAGACATATTGGCCTTGGAAGGAATGCAGCATAGATTTGCTAGAATTATATGTTGATTCCAAGGATTATATTACAAGTAGAGAATATACAAAGTAGCATTGTATTTCCTGGAATTTATAAGGTTAAGGTGATGAATTGACCAAAATTTGCAATGAACCAATGAGAATTGATGGATAGGTTGTAAGTAACTATTGTCACTAGTAGGAGAATCCAGCAATAGGGGACATAGCCAATAGAAATACAGCCAGTCCTTTCAAAATTATTTTTGGAAACACGTTTGCACAGGAAGTGTGGTAGAATTTAGAACTCACTTCTGCAAGTAACAGTTAAACTGGAATAGTGGTTCATTTTAAATCTGAGATGGAAAACTTTTTATGAACCAATGGTAATAAGAGATATTTTAAATCTGAGATGGAACATTTGTTGTGTTTCAATTGTAATAAGAGATATTTTGCAAATAAAGGTCTAGAGAGTTAGATCATTACTTATCCATATCTCACTCAATGGTAGAGCATGCATGAAGACTAACCTGTTCCCATGTTCTTAATAATTTGACATCAAGCATTACTATTCTGTTGATTTCACTAAATTAACCACGTTATTTTATTAAACATTCAAAATTGCTTCTATGTCATTGCTTAGCAAGTTTAGACTTTGCCATAATTGGGACATTACAGGCAATGCATTCTCACATTCAACTTGAGTTGTGCTGCTTACCACTCTCTTAGAAAAATGCATATGCCTTCTCCTCAGCTTTAACATTTGGTTGCTCAATGAACAAATGTTGATAATCCTGTTCAAGAAGAGTGGTAAGTGTAATGGAAAGTGGAACACTTAATCCAATAGTTCCATCATGTACTCCAGGTTTACTTCAAGATACCATTGACAATTAACAAACCTGTCTCGTTAATAGATGGGAGCTGTCGGATAGCTTTGTCATTAGAGGGTTTTTCCACTCAACTCTAACCATAATTATCAATATTTTATTAGGGTAAGGAGAAAGGTGAATAAAGGACTACCAATAGATGTCATGTGTCTGGATTTCCAAAAGGCATTTGATAAGGGTTGATGTCCAAGATAAAATCTTACAGTACTGGAGGGGATATACTAGCATGAACAGATGACTGGCTAACTAACTCAAAATAGCTTTAGAATAAATGGATAATTTTCATATTAGCACACTGTAATAAGTGGCCTGCTGCTGAGATCAGTGCTGGGGCCTTAACTGTTTATGAGCTATATTAATGATTTGGATGAAAAGACCTAAAGTATTGTGTTCAAACTTAAAATTATACAAAGCCACGTAGAAAAGTAAGTTGTGAGGAAAATACAAATAGTCTGCAAAGGGATATGGAAATTCAGTTTGCAAACAATTTGCAGATGGAGTAAAATTTAGAAAAATATGTTGACTTTCTCAGGAAAAAAATAAAAATACATTGTATTATTTAAATGTAGAGAGACTGTAGAATGTTGCAGTGCAGAGGGGTCTGGGTTTCCTTGAAAATGAATCACAGACAGTTAACATGGGGATACAGCAAGTAATTGGGGGGCAAATGCAACAAGGTTCTTGATTGTATGCGGGAGGGAGTAGAAATGTTGGGAGCTCTTCCACCATCTATACAGGGCATTAATGAATTACCTAGAGTATTGTATACAGTTTTGGTCTCCTTACTTAAGGAGACATGATGTGGAGGTGGCGGTGTTGGTTTCGGGTGGACAAAGTTAATAATCGCACAACACCAGGTTATTGTCTAACTGATTAGTTTGGAAGTACGAGCTTTCAGAGCACTGCTCCTTCATCAGGTAACTAGTCTGAAAGCTAGTACAGTACTTCCAAATAAACCTGTTGGACTATAACTTGGTGTAGTGTGATACTTACTTAAGAAGGGATCAACTTGTGATAAAAAACAGTTCAGACAAGGTTCACTGGGCTGATTACTGGGATTAATTGGTTGTCTTATGATGAAAGATTGAATAGATTGGGCCTGTAATCAATGCAGTTGAGAGTACATTTGTCTAACCAAGATAAAGTTACTAAGGGAACTGAGTTAGACAACTATTTTATCCACACGAGAGTCAAGTATTATCGAGGGTAGGCAAGAAAGTGGCCTTAGCGAAAACAGACCCACTTGAATGGGCTTATCATAGAATCCCTCCAGTATGGAAGCAGGCCATTTGGCCCATCAAGTCCACATTGACTGTCTGGAGAGCATCCCACATAAAAAACACTCCCCTACTTTGTAACCCTGCATTTCCCATGGCTAGTCCACCTGGCTGGCACATCTTTGGACACTGTAGGCAGTTTAGCATGGCCAAAACACCTAACCTACACATCTTTGAGTTGTGGGAGGAAACCAGAGCACCCAGATGAAGCCCATGAAGTCATGGTGAAAATGTGTAAACTCCACACAGATCGTCACTGAGGGTGGAAGCAAAACTGGATCCCTTGTGCTGTGAGGCAGCAATGCTAAACACTGAGCTACTGTATCACTTAATGTTTGTTATACACCTAGTTTTTATGATCTTATGTACAATACATGAGTAGGCATAAAATGTTTGCCTTTGTCTGAAAAAAATGGGTGAAAGCAAATTCAATAATAGCTTGCGTGGGAGAATTTGAAGAGCATTTTTAAGTGGGGGAAAAATACAGGATTATGGGGAAAGAGCAGGAAGTAAGTGAATAACTCTTTCACAGGAGCATTGTGCCAAACCGTCACTTTCTGATAAATTGGGTGATTTTGTTGGGTAAACTCCAGCATTAAATATACATGCACTTAAGAATCAGTAAATGTCGGAGCTTGTAAATCAGGTCCTAATTTTTCTAGTTTTAGATATATCAACATACTTTGCAATAAAATTTCCACAAGTTGTCATTACTAGACAGAAGCCAGTGAACAGAACCAGTGAAATTTTAGGTCAAGTTAAAAGTTGGTGCCAAGCAATGTTGGGTGCGAAGCATTTTGAGCTGGGAGTGTGGATTCAGGAATGAGGATTGCTGAATCCATAGCAAAGTGAAGAAAGATTGAATTGACAATGTCACAGCTTGGCTTCACACGGCACTGTGTACATGTACTGTTTGAAATACTCCCGTTCTCCAATTCAGCTTCCATGTAATATTTTGAAGATTGGAAGTTCTTTCCTAGTCACTTTGAGTTTTTAACCATAGGGAAAGAACACTTGTGTTGAGGTCTTCTGGCCAAACTTGGTGAAATTCACAATCACCACGTGAGCCAAGCAATTTCAAGGCGGTTTTGCCAGAACAGCAATGCCTGCCACGTTAATGCACCACTAGATTGTTGCTGAGATGGTTTCAATCCTATAGTGCACACTATATAACAAATTAGAAGTGTTGTACGAACATTTTAAAATGTTCATATCAGTCGTATTTGATTTGAGCTTAAACACTTTCATTCAATAACTGTAACACCAGTTAAAACCCGTTTATTCGGCATATGGTGCGTTTATGTTTAACGCTTTTCCCTTTCGGGTTCCTGAAACCACTGGCGCATTGGAAATGGTAACAACTAGGGCTTACTAACATGGGGTAGCGATTCAACAAATAAATTTGCAACAGCGAAAGTTTTAAGAAAATAATCTACACACGCCTTTAAACTACAACTAAAATAGCTTTTTAAAAAGTCAGGAGCTAGAATATTTATCCAACTGTATCATTTGTGAACAAATGAAGCAATTCTCACATTATTCAATACGTTTTGTAATGTTACTGTATTGGGCTATTAGAGGGAGGTTATAGATAACGGAGAGTAAAAAACTATTACCATGCTGGCGAGTCTTCATCGTCCTACACCTTTTGGTAAATGATCGCACAACACGGCTCCCAGACATATTGAAAACATCAAATAGAGATTTTTTTATTCCGTTTGTACAATGAATGCTAAACCCATATTGCTTAAAACAAACAAAAAGTTACTGTATAAAATTACGAAACATTGCTGGATATATGCGAACAATTTGTTTTTTTTTACAAACATATTTACAACTTACGTTATTCAAACTTTATTTTAGAATTAATCTTGGTCAAATAATTCGTTTAGCATGTTTGGCCTTTTCCTTATCTGAAGGGAATGATACTTTAAATCTAAAAATCGACACTTTCAAACAATATCGAAGTGTAGGTACAACACGGCAAAAGAAGTTATTCGGTAGGCAAGTACAGCTATGGCGAACCGACGTCATAACAATTATATAAATCTAACTCAAGCCAATGGTTCGTAATAAATCAGATTACTTTGCATTTGTGTCTTGGGTATAGAGCGTAGTGGCCTCCTCCGTCGAAATACTGTCGACGATCGAGCTCAGATAATGAAGACTGCTGCTGCCTGATGATTCCGAACTATTCCCTGTTTAAAACAAAACAGGCAACACCAAGCAAGTTAATGATGATTGTCAGAATTTTCTGTGTTCCTAATTCGCGCGACTCATTAACCCATGTTCCTCCACATTAATAACGCAGTGCTCAAACTCGCTTTACACTGGGAAAGACACAACGCCAGGTTTAAAAAAAAATCCTCCAGATTGTTTGTTTTCTCTCTCCCGAGCACTTGATTTCGTTTTGATCAACTTTTCACGTCAAAAAGCTGCTTCTGCGAAGCGTTACATTTCGTTCATTATTGACACTGAGAGCTTCCTGCCGACTGGAGAGGCAGACTGACCGCAATCTCTTTGAAAATATGTACTTTCTGTGGCTGGATTACTTAACGATTGACAGGAGTGCATTTACCCTCTTTGTGGAGTTTATTTGGGATATTCGAATGATCAGAGAGATTCCCCCATTCGGAAGGACAGCTGTTAGTTCCCCAGCAGCCTGGAGTTGATACCTGTGAAGACATTTAGAACGGGTTAGACAGTAGACACACACTAGTGTGCACACCAACAGTTGCAGCACACAGAGGATAGCGGCAGTGCCTGATGCTCGCTTACCATTGAATGGGAGCTTTTGCAGCCGTTGATCGGGTCCACGTTCTCCTGCAGTTTATCCTGCTGGTCAAAGCTATGTAGCAGGTCCTGGAGTTTCTCAATGTAGTGGATGGCACTGCGCAGGATCTCCACTTTTGGTAACCTCTGGTTAGGGTTTGGCACCGTCCTGCGCTTTAACGCTTCGAAAGCCTCGTTGATTTTCTTGAGCCTCCTCCTCTCCCGGAGAGTTGCCGCCTTCCTCCTGTCGGTGGTGGCTGATTTCCTTTTGCACGCTTTACAAGCCCAGATCAGGCACTGGCCCGGGCAGTGCGACTTCAGGCCGGGCGGAGCGTAGACATGTTCCTCTCCGCCACTGTCACAGCTCGGCTCCGCCTGACTCGCGTCTCCAACTGGAGACAGGCCATCCTCGCTTCCCGGGTAGAGAGGAGACACCTCAGCCCCGTCCAAGTGCGGAAAGCCCATACTTTCACTCACCAGATAGCGTTGATCGTGATAGTAAAAAGGGTTGGTCTCAAACATCTCCATCATCCTCGCTTGTGAAGTTTTGTGTGGGGTTTGCACTTATGTATGCGTACGGGAGATTGAGAGACAGTGGATCAAAAGCCGCAGAGGGGTTTCGATGGCATTTAAAGAGTTGGATGACAAGTCCATGGGCTATATATACATACATACATATATATAGAAGCAGGTGAAATTCTATCCAACATTTAGCTGTCGCAATGTATCAAACTCTCAGGACTTGTCTTACTGAGCTGTCTGGCCGCTGTCATTATTACAGCGTTTCTATTTTCGAAACGCAACGTTTCCTAGGACAGAGAGGCACATTCAGTTTATTCTTTGATGACCAAGTGATCTCTCTACCTCATGAGAGAATCTCAACTGTATCGACTTTTTTTCCTTCCAATGCTCAGTCCATTCAATTCTGAATAAAACTGGCTTTTTGTTTCTGGCTTCCTTGTTAAGTTGTTAAAGTAAAATAGGATACCCTTGCTGATATGCTGAATATCAACGGGTGTTTGTATAATATTGTTCGGAGATAAAGCGCGCACGCGTTTTACTTCAGGTTTAACGTTACGCCACTGTTAAACGTGAAGCGACTTCCCAACAGTTGGGAGAAACCTAGGGAGAACCTATGGTCAAAATACCTCTTCACCAAGATCCAGAAATTAGTGAAATTGCAGAATATATAATGGTGATTTCAAACACCCTACTGGAATTAGCACAACCTTATTAATATTAAAGTCTTATTTTCTTATTGGTGCCGAATATCATTTAATAATGTGTCACATTACCAGTGACGTTTCACCCTGAATTGAATTACCATCTGGGCCTGTGATGGCAGAACAAATCTCTGGAACGCTCTGTAGTTTGTTACATTGCAATACATAGCCCCTTTTCGCTACAATGTGTAATTATTGCGAAACTTGTGTTCGTCTTTTTCTTGACATGTTGCCAGGGCAATATTTATATCAGTGCAGAACTTCCGACTTACGTATTAAATTTGCTCCGGAACACTCGAATCAGATCATTTATCAGTCATTGTAACAACTCCCCGATGTAGTTCACCTAGGCGAAAGTGAGCACTGCAGATGCTAGAGATTAGAGTGGAGAATGTGGTGCTGGAAAAGCACAGCAGCTCAGGCAGCGTCTGAGGAGCAGGAGAATCGACGTTTCGGCAAAAGCCCTTCTTCAGGAATGAGGCCTACCTTGCAAAGAAAACACAAATGTCCTGGTGAAAGCTGAAAAGAGGCCTTTTATTGGGGTGTAAGGTTATCAGATATACATTTCTTGCTGAGAGATGGGAACTGTGGTCAGTTTCTTCACTGGTAAAACAGTGCGGACTGACAAACACCTGAGTGAGACAGTTGGTCAACTCCGAATGATGGCCATTAACCTAACATGATTTGGAGATGCCTACATTGGGGCGTACAAAGTTAAAATTCATACTACTCCAGGTTATAGTCCAACAGGTTTATTTAGAAGCACTGGCTTTCTGAGTGCTGCTCCCTCATCAGGTGGTTGTGGAGTGTAAGATCATAAGATACAGAATTTATAGCAAAAATATACAGTTATTTTCTTATTGGTGCCGAATATCATTTAATAATGTGTCACATTACCAGTAACATGTTTCACCCTGAATTGATTTACTGTCTGGGCCTGTGATTGCAGAACAAATCTCTTGAAAACAGAACGCTCTGTAGTTTGTTACATTGCAATACATGCAACTGAAATTTTATATTGAAAAATACCTGGATTGTTTGTTAAGTCTCTTGTCTTTTAGAGTGACAATATTGGTTTCAGTTCTTTCATATGTAAATCACAAAATCTTTTTTAAAAATTTCATTCTCAAGTGGACTTTAGCAATAGATGGCATGTCAGCCCAGATAATGCATTGAAGGTGTGAGGTGCCCTGTGTGAAGCTGTCTGCGTCCCAATGTTCAGACTGATTCCATTTCTAAAAAAGAGATTTACAGAATCTTACATGGATTTATGCAGTCTTTGGAGCAAAATAAAATGTAATTCTGCAAGTACAAATTCACCCCACAAACTTATACCTCTGTCTGTGCATGCGGGTGTGTGTGTGGGGGGAGGTGGTATGACTGTCTGTGAGAGAGTGCATGTATGTATGAGTGTGAGTGTAAAGGGGTATAAATTTGTGAGCAGGTGCATGTGTGTGTGAGAGAGAGAGAGAGTGTAGTGCAGTAGGGTCACTTGTAGTGTCACATGAACCCATGGTCCCGGTTGAGGCCCTCCCTATAGGTACCGAACTTGGCTATCAGCCTCTGCTCGGCTACTTTGCGTTGTTGCCTGTCCTGAAGTCTGCCTTGGAGCATGGTCACCCAAAGGTCTGAGGTTGAATGTCCTGGACCACTGAAGTGTTCTTCAAGTGGGAGGGAACACTCCTGTCTATTAATTGTTGTGTGGTGTCCATTCATCTGTTGCCCTAGCCTCTGCTTGGTTTGTCATTGTACCATGCCTCAGGGCATCCTGGCCTGTAGTGTATGAGATAGACAATGTTGGCCGAGTCGCATGAGTATCAACCATGTACATGGTGTTTGGTGTCCTCACATGTAGTGGTGATATCCATGTCCACACTCTGACACGTCTTGCAGCATTCGCCGTGACAGGGTTGCATGGTGTTGTCCTGAGAGCCGGACAATTTGCTGTGAATAATGATCTGTTTGAGGTTTGGTGGTTGTTTAAAGATGAGAAGTGGGGGTGTAGGGAAGGTCTCGGCAAGGTACTCATTGATAACGTCTTGCAGGCTGCAAAGAACATGGTGTAGTTTTTTTGGCTCCTGGTAAGTACTAGACAACGAAGGGTACCCTGTCGGTTGCAGCTCGTGTCTGTTTCCGGAGGAGGTCATTATGGTTTCTCACTGTGGCATGTCGGAACTGGTGGTCGATGAGTTGAGCATCGTACCCTGTTCATATGATGGCATTCTTGAGTACTTCCAAGTGCCCATCACATTCCTCCTCTTCTGAACAGATCATGTGTACATGTAGGGCTTGTCTGTAGGGGATGGCTATTTTAATATGTTTCAGGTGGAAGCTGGAGAAGTGTAGCATCCTGAGGTTATCCGTGGGTTTGTGGTAGAGTGAGGTGCTTAGGTGCCCATCCTTGATGGCGATGTATGTGTCCAAGAATGAGACAGATACTAAAGAGTAGTCCATGGTGAGTTTGATGGTGGGATGAAATTCGTTGATATCAGTGTGTCGTTGTTTCAGTGACATGAGTCCAGAGGATGAAAATGTTGTCAATGTACCTGGTGTATAGTGTTGGTTGAAGGACCTGCGTAGAGAAGAAGTCTTATTTGAACCTGTGCATGAAAATGTTGGCATATTGGGGTGCAAATTTGGTCCCCATGGTTGTTCCATGTGTCTAGATGAAGAACTGTATGTCAAAGGTGAAAATATTGTGGTCAAGGATAAAGCGGATGAGTTGTAGGACAGTGCTCAGAGATGGGCAGTTATTGGTGTTGAGTACTGAGGTTGTTGCCACAATGCCATCATTGTGGGGGATGCTGGTGTAGAGTGCTGACACATCCATTGTGATGAGGAATGTTCCCGGTTCGATTGGTCCATGGGTGCTGAGTTTCTGTAAAAATCTGTAGTATCGCGACGGAAGCTGGGCATCACCTGTACAGTGGGTTTCAAGATGCCCTGGACATAGCCACAGAGGTTCTCACACACATGACACCTATTGTTAAAGTTCACTTGAAAATGTAATTTTTTAAAAACATTTTGGGATTTACATATGAAAGAACTGAAACCAACATGGTCATTCTAAACAAACAATCCAGGTCTTTTTCAATATGTAATTTCAGTTGCATCACAACTTTTTCTATAAATTTAGTGTCTTACAATCTTATACTCCACAGCCACCTGATGAAGGAGCAGCGCTGTGAAAGCTAGTGCTTCCAAATAAACCTGTTGGGGTATAACCTGGTGTTTTGTGGTTTTTAACTTTGTTAACCTAGCAGGTACTGAGTGCTAAATACTCTATCTTCACATTGAGCACGACATTAGTTGTCTTTATAATCCATCATAAATTGTAAAGAAAAGACTCACTGTTAAGACATCTCAATTCATGCTAATAATCTAAATCTAAAAGTAAAGATGAATAAAGTCACAATCAAATATTTTAAAACCTCTCTAGATTAATAATCCAAAATTCCAGGTTAATGTTTTGGGAACATGGATTTGAATCCCATCGGGGGTGCGGGGTGAAATTTGAATTCAATAAAATCTGGAATTAAAAGCTAACCTAATGGCAACCACATAATCACTGTTAGTTGTTGTAAAAACTCATCTGGTTCACAAATGCCCTTTTCTATAAGGAAGGGAAGGAATAGCTGCTGTCTGATCTGACCACCATGTGACTCCCATCCCACAGCAATGCCGTTGACTCTTAACCGCCTTCTGGGCAATTAGGCCTGGGCAACAAATGCCGATTTAGCCAGCGGCACCAACATCTTGTGAATTAATAGCAATAATGAGAAAAGTATTTCTCATCTTTCTGGTGTTTATTTGGAATATTGGAATGATCAAAAAAGGGCTGCATTCTGGAGGACCAATCGTTGGATTGGTCACTTTAAAACATACAAATAAAATTCAGTTTGAAGATTCCATTACCAAAAGTGATATAGTTTGGAGTGCAGGAGTACAAAAGTGAAGGTACTAAAAAATAGAAATTCTGTCCAGTTTTGTTTTGCTGCCAAGAGATGTGTCTGAAAATGACAGATGGGGCAACTTTCCACTACACGCAAAGCTCGCCATTGGCTGACAGCATAACTAGCAATAAGGAAGATGTGTTGTGGTCGTTGGAGTTTAATCATCTCAGTCCAAGAACATCACTGTAGGAGTTTCTTAGGTTGATGTTCCAAAGCCCAACCACTTTCAGCTACTTCATCAGTGACAGTCCTTTCATAATAAAGACAGAAGTGTGGACGTTCCCTGATCATTGCACAATGTTCAGATTTTTTTGCCACTGCTCAGATACTAAAGCTAGTCATAACATTGAGGTTCGAGCTGACAAATAGTAGTAATATTTAAACCACACAAGTGCTAGCCAAGACTATTTCCAACAAGAGAGAAGTTAACCAAAGTTCATTGACATTTAATAACATTACCATCACTGAATCCTCTACTATCATCATCCTGAGAGTTACAATTGATCAGAAACTGTACTGGACCTGCTATACATCTACTTTGGCTATGACAGTGGATCAAAGGTTAGTAATTCCCCACTGTGTAATTCACCTCCTGACTTCCCAAAGTCTGTCCAAGGTACAAATCAGGTTTATGATGGCACAACTCCAACAATATAAGCTCAACAAAATTCAGGACAAACCGGCCCAATTGATTGGCACCCAATTTACCATCTTCAATAAGCAGTCCCTCAACCACCGAAACATTGTGGCAGCAAAGTATACCATCAACAATATGAACAGCAGTAACTCACCAAGCCTTGTTCTAAACAGCACATTCTAAATCCGTGACGTCTACTGCTTTGAAAACAAATGTTGCAATTGCATGTAAACTTCATCATCTGGAAGTTCCCATTCAAACCCCTTGACATGCTGACTTGGAACTATTCGACTATTCCTTGCTCAACGCTGGGTCAAAACCTTGGAACTTCCTTCCTAACAGCACCGTGGTTTCCCCTACATCCTAAGAACTATAGTGGTGCAAGATGGCAACTTGCAACCTTCTCTAGGACAATTAAGGACAGGCAATAAATGCTGGCTTAGCCAATGCTGCCCACATTACATGAATGATTGTTAAGATAAAAACAGATTCATGTCCAATAGTGTTTTGAAAGTTATAATGCAATGATTTCAGCACATGCTCAGGCAATGTGTTCCAGTGTTGTTCACAAACCTCTGCAGAAAGGAATTTCTCTTTGCTTCCTCTTCAACTCTTTTAGCAATTATTTCAAAGTTGTAGGTTACTGAACCTAATGCCAGAGGAATCAATTTCTCCCACTTGCTTTGTCAAAATTGGTTTATTGTTTGAGGTGTAATAGCACAGTGATATGTTCCTTATTACAATTTTTAGCTTTATCATATTGTCATGCTTTGGGATTGTGTCATTTGGGATAAAATGAAGGGGGTCATGTAACTTCCACTGAATTCTGCATGACAGTAAGTCTGAGCAGTATTGTGAAAGATTAAAGGGTGGGTCGGACAATTGAGTTACTGGGTAAAAGGTGCTATTGTTTATGCTTGAAAACAATAGCTGACGCCCGTTCATTAGCAATGGATTAAATGTTAATATCCAAAGTCACAGAAAACTTTTGAAGATCTTGGGTTGTGAACAGTTATACTTTAAACTGCAATCTGAAAAAAAATTAAGGCTCGCAAGTTTAGATAATCACCATTTCTACCTGCATGTAAGGTCCACATGATTCATTTTGTCATTGTGAAGGGTACAGGGGATATTGTGCTACTCGATTTCCTAAAATATTACTGAATCGTAGGTAGGGTATTCTGCTAATGCTTTCGGCTTTTGAAATTATTTTCCACAGAGGGCAGTAGAAGCTATGCTATTGCATATATTGAAGGCTGAGCTAGACAGGCTTTTGATTGACAAAGGTCAAGGGTTACTGGGGATATGCAGGCAAGTGTAATTGAGGCTACAATTAAATCAGCTATAATTTTATTAAATTGCAATGCAGGTACAATGGGGATAATGGCCTACTTCTGCTTCTGTTTCTTATGATCTTAAGAGTAAAAGGCCTGGAGGAGAAAGAGCAGCTAGAGGCTGAAAATCTCTGTGTTTCATTATTCTGAAATGTGGTGGAAGCTCATGCTTGGATTGAAAAGACCAAATTTATAAGGTGTTAAAACAAGGTTGGAAGATTCACCTAGCCTGTACTAGAGGGAGGGTTTCCAGTTATACACTTTCCATAAAAGACAGCCTTGGGGATCGAAGATACCAGGCTATGAATTCACGGGAAAATTATACTTTGTACTGGAATGATGATCCCTTAAAGAGGTAGGTTTCTATGCGAGAAGAATTCTTGCAAAATAAAAACAGCTGGTTTCCAGTAATTGAACATGACCTGAGATAAACAAGACAAAGATTCAATCACACATTAATTAAAAGTGTGATTTGTTAGGTGTGGTTCTGATTTCTGACAACAACGTCTCTTCTTCCTCAGGCAGCTGAGGAAATTTGGCATGACAGCGAATACCCTTGCCAACTTTCATAGGTGCGCCATTGAAAGCATTCTGTCTGGATGTATTACTACCTGTTATGACAACCGTGCCATTCAAGATCGGAGGCGGTTACAGAGAGTGATGAACTCGGCCTGGACAGTCACAAAGGCCAACCTCCCATCCATAGTATCCATCTACCAGGCCTGCTGTCAAGGAAAGCCCGCCAGCATTCTTAAAGCTCCATCTCACCCTGGCAGTGTTTTTCTACACCTCTACCATCAGGAAGAATGTACAGAAGCCTGAGCACATGCATCAGCGGTTTTGAAACAGATTCTACCTTGTTGTTAGAATACAGAATGGACTCACAAACACTTAACATTCGCCTGTACCTGTGTTTTTGTTTTTGCTGCTGTTTACCTATTATTTGCTTGTCTATGCTATGCTACTTAACTCTGTGATCTGCCTGTATTGCTTGCAAGAGAAAGCTTTTCACTGTGCCTTGGTACATGTGACAATAAATTCAATTCAAGCAGTTTAGGGATATAATGGACAATCTAGTTGCAAAACAGAAAACATCTCTTTCCAGCACAACTCAGTTGAAATTTTGTATGTCAGATAAAGGAGTTTAAAACTCTTATTAACTGAAGGACTCACAACAGGGACTGACTTTCTAGAGATAGCTAAGCTAGTTAGTGAGAGAACTTATATGCAAGACTGCAGAGTTAAAGAATATTAAATAGGAGAGTTCTGAATGACCTTGGTTAGCTGCACAAAGACTTATACTTGTGTTTACAACCATAGGATTTTTGGAGGAGATTTGATGGGAAAACCTTGCTGAGAGAATGCAGAAAGCCCAAGAAATCTCAACTCTTTGGCAAACCTTTTGAAACTTATGCAGAGAAAACGGTTATGCTACAAATATTTGATAAGTAGCTGATTTGTGCTTTGGGGTTTGCCAGTCAAATGGTTGTAGATGGAAATTTGAGTTAAGAGGTTGGTTTAGAGAATTAATGCTATTTATTGTAATTTTCCTGTCTTAAGACAGAGTTCCTGTTTTCAGATAGAGTACAATTATTATTATTCGTGTCCTTTGATTTTTATTCAATAAAATTATTTTGATTTTTAACTGTGTAACTTGTGCCTTCATTGTTTCAGTAAAAACCTAGGTTTTCAGATTTTCAAACAAAAACAAGATGTCACTGGTGTCTGCCAAGATCATAACAGCTGCAAAAGGAAAAAAAAATCCAGAATTAAACGCTCAGGAGCTAAGAATAACTTTTGTCTTGTGTTGGGAGACTTAAATATCTACTTAAATGACAGTGTCATGTTTACCTGTGAAGTATATTTTTATGGTTGTGTTAAAATGAAATGGGGGAGGGGGGTGATGTTCTGTAAGTTAAAGAATAAAGTTGTCCACAAAGATAATGCCTAGTCCAGAAGTTCCCAAACTCTGGGTTGCAATAAAGTTGGGGATTCCAAGTTAGCAATGCTGGGTGCATTGTATTTTGACAGCTGTGAGGTGTCTTTAAGTTTGAAGTTATTTTTAAAATTTACTAGTCTCTATGAAAATCATAACATACTCAACTAGTCATGGAGAGATCTGGACAAATAATTCCAAAGATGCCAGTTCAAATATCATTGCAGAAGTTAGCAAATTTGAATTCATTTGATTCAATAACTTTAAAGTTGGAAAGGCTTGTTTTCGAATTAGGTTTTTTTAAAAACAAACTATGGGATAATTGTAAAATCTCTGTTTGTTTAGTAGTCTCCTATATCAAACAAAGCCTGTCACCCATATACAATCTGGTGGGCAGTGCTGATGGGCAAAAAAAGCAGGAGATCCAGGAGTGAGCCTTACCCATGATATGTACATCGACTGCAGTGGTGCAACAAGACTGCTTACCACCATCTTCTCAAAGGCAATAAATTCTGACCAGCCAATGAAGCCCACATCCTATAAATTTTTTTAAAAAGTGGTTTCTTCAGCCTGGTTACTTACAATCCATGTACCCAAGACCTTCCTGCACTGTTGGCCATAAACAGAGTGGTGCTCATGAAGGACAGCGAGGCAGTCAGCGCCCTCTATAAGGCCAATCACCAGCATGTAAAGACCAGGAAACAGTGGTGAAATAGCAGATAAAAGAGTGCCAGGAGAGGAGGAAACGGTCCAAGAGTAACATTGCAGAACAACAATGAGTTCCTTGTTGTTGAACAGCTGCTGTTAGGGACAATGTCTTAGTTCCCCTACGTTTGAAACATGTAAATTTTCATCCCAGCACAAAGTAATAACTTGCATGCACAGGAGATGAAGGAGATGTGGGTAAGGGGAAGAATTTCTACTTTCTAAAAATCATCAGTTTTTATTTAATCTTACATGAGTAAAGTTAGGATAACTTGAAGTTACTAAAGTCACAGTAAGTAAAGTAACATAAAATGTAAGTTAAATATAGCAGGGCAACTCAATCAAGTGGATTGCCTATCCTGTTGGATTTAAGAAGTTGTAGATAACTATGACTGGAAGAACCTGCGTGTAGGAAATGCCATGGACTGAACAAGATTGAGTTAAGCAGCAGCAAGAGTCACTGAGGTACTCATGTCAGGGAGCCAACCACATCGATAGCATGCTCAGAGAGGTGGTCACACAGCAATTAGAAGCAAACTGACAGTTCAGAAATAATTTCCCATCAGGCAGTCCAAGAGAAACAGGCATGTAATGCAGGAGTCCACAGACGTCCTGCTCGCTAACAATTTATTCCTTTTTTATATTAGTTAAGGTGATGGCTCCTCAGAGAAGTGCAGAAAGAGCCACACCTGTAGCACGGTGGGTAGTCTAGGTGAGAAAGAGGAAGAGTGAAAAGTCAGGGGATTGGCAATACAGAATTCTTTAGTTAGGGAAATGGGAAGGCATTTTTGCAAATGCCAATATGATTTAATGATGGTGTATCACCTCCCTGATTCTAGAGTCAAGAATGTCACAGAACAGTTGTAGGACATTCTTCTGGTGGAGGGTGAACAGCTTAAGGTATTGGTCCACACTAATACTAACAAAAACGGTTTGGGGGGTGATTAATGCGATCTTGCAATTGGAATTTTAGGGAGCTAGATAAAAAAGTAGCAAATAGAACTTTGAAAATAGTAATCTCTATATTACTCCCAGTGCCACATGTAAGTGAGTACATAAATTGTAAGAAAAACAGATTACGCTGTAGCTGGAAAGAAGATGCAAGAGTGAGGGCTTTTATTTCTTGGACCCTGGGACTGGCTGAAGGCCAAATGACCTGTACAAGCCAAATGTTTTTCATCTGAGCATAACCAAGACTAAATTCCTTGCGGAGCATTTTGATAGTGCTTTTGGAGGTACGGGCATGTGGGAAACAGAAACGAATAGTAGGAAGTAATACCAAGGTGCACAGAATATTGGGACATGAAACTAGCACCCAAACACTAAAAAGTGAATGAATAAGTGAAATAGGCCTAAGGGAGAAAGAAGTCTAAATCAGCATTATGAATAGTTAATACTGCTGGGAGTTACAGGCACAAATTATCATGTTGGCTTATGATGTTGTGGCAATAACAGAGACCTTGCTCAAGGAGGAATAAGACTGGATGTTGGATATTTCTGGTTACCAAAGTTCAGAGAAAATAGCAAAGGGAAACAAAGTTGGAGAGGTGTTCATTTTGGTTAAGGAGAGCATTGACTCACTGGAGAAATTGAATGTTACAGTGCATTCAAGGACATAATTGATTTGACTAGAGCTAAGGAAGAAGATGGGTTACATTGCATGACTGCATTGATTGGTGTTACCTGTGGACCACCAACTAATGCAGAGGAACAATCTTGCAAGTAAGTTACACAGAGGTCTAAACATCGTGGAGTAGTTATAATCAGGAACTTTAATTGCCTATCTGAACATCAGGATAATGATAGTGTAAAGGGTGAGAAATAGATGTTCTTCTACAGGAGAATTTCTTATAACGGTATATGTCCAGTCCAACAAGAAAGGAGGTACTGCTAGACCAGATTCTTGGGAATGAGGTGGCCAAGTGACAGTGGAGAAATTTTTGGTCGACAGTGATCATTGTATCATAAGGTTTATATTGACATTGGAAAATTATATTGGTCAATCTGGAGTTAGAATAATCAGCTGACAGATATGGGATATGAATAGAGCTGGGATGAGTGAACTAGTAAGAAAGATTGACAGGAAAATCAGTGGACGTTGGACTAACTTCAAAGGAGAGATGATTTGTGTACAGTTAAGGTTCATTCCCTCAAAAGGAAAAGGAAGGAAAAACAATTTTAGAACTACGTGGATGACAAAAGAGATAGAAATTAAGTTAAGGCAGTACACATGTGCTTATGACAGGTGTCAGGTAGTAAATACAATTAAGAACAATGAAAGTTCAGTAGGGAAGTGAAAAAGTAAATAAGGCATACAAAGACAGATTATCAAAAAAAGACTGGCTGATAAAATAATGGGAAATCCCAAAGTATTTGATAAATGCATTAGAGATCACAAAAAGGATTTACATATGGAGAGAAGAGGTATGCCTGATGTGGTAAATAATTACCTTGCATTTGTTTTTACCTTTGAGGCAGATGTTTCAGCAGCCATGATGACAAAAATGGAAATTCAGTCTACAGAAAGGTTTAAAATAACAAGGAAGAAATATTGGATAAGCTATCGATATCTAAATTGATAAGATGCTAGGACTAGATTAGATGTATGCAAGTATATGAAAGGATATACAATGGAAATTATCTTTCAACTTTTCTTACATGAGATAACCTTGGATCTGGTGCATAAGTGGCAGAAGTTGAACAAGTTCAGGTTTGTTCTGTAGATTAGCTCCACTTCAGCAAGTAGCTGACTGAGAGTGTGGTGGAGCATTGCAGAAAAACAGATTGAGAAGCACATCAGCATAATGACCAGCCTTGCTTGACCCTAGACCAAATGGCCTGTGGTGGATCTGTTGCTCAGTATCACAGCTTATGTGTCATTGTAGAGCAGGCAAAAAAAAAACTTTGGGGTGTCCTACATCCTCCTGTCTCTCACTAATCCTTGCTGAGTCCAGCATCCCCAATATTGGAGCATTGACCATATTCAATTAGCTCTACTAGGCAGGCCACATTTTTCACATATCTGAAATGAGGCTCCTGAAACTAATGCTCAATTGGGAACTTCAACATGGCAAACAAGCCCCAAGAGGGCAGTGGAAATACTTAAAAGGACATTCTCAACATGTCCTTGAAGAAGTGAAACATCCTTGTCATACTTGACAAACCTTGGCTCAAGATTGCATGAAATGGAGGGAAATCATTTGAGAAGTATTTCCATACCTCAAGATTCATTGCCAATGACAAACCGAAGCCATGTGTCAGGAGAAAAAAGCAGGGAGTAACATGAACATCCCACTTTCCTTTTCTCCTATTGTCTGCTCTGCCTATGACAGAGACTGCAGGTCATGCTTTGGACTCTTTAGTCACATGAGATCTTATTTCCATCTTGGAAGTAATTCACCCTCAGCCATGAGGGGCTGCCTAAGTGAAGGAAGCTATTGAAGTTGTCAATAAGAATCTTAGCTCCAGTTGGTAACTAGAATACACTGATCACATAATGCTATACATCACACAGTGCTGAATTGATGGCAAGAGTCATCCCATTTGTAATTGATGCTGTAAGCTTCATTGTTTGGCTAGGAGTCCTTCCAATATATGAGTTAGTTACATATGTTCACATGCTGTGTAACAATTAGTGTTCACATGTATCATGCAACAAATAAAAAAAATCCATAAAAAACAAGTGAGTAAAATCCAGAGCATTTGACTTAGATTTTGCATCTGGGAGCTGGCACTTGGGAAAGTTGCAAGAGAAGACCAGTGTAGGAATTATGTGGGAAGTAACATTACAACAAAGAATAATTTGAGGTGCTCAAGTACAACTCACCTCCAGGAAGGAACAGATTACAGACTTAGTGGAAATAGCTGTCTGTTACATAGCACAACAGAAAGATTCATAACACAGGAAATATATTGAAATGTTATATATCTGATCACATCAGAATGAATGTCAGTTCCTGTTGCCTGGAATTAACGACAAATAGTTATTAAAGGAAAGTTTAGATACAAGTCTGGTATAAAAGTCTATGTTCAGATGCACATGCTCACTGTCTAAATCTCTTTTGTAGTGGGTTTTGTATGGAGGAGCAGGCATATAAACTCTTTCAAGTCATATTGATTGTGAATGTGACTGCAGATATTTAGGAAGGAGGAAGCTTCCTTCATGGTGTCAAATAAGGATAGAAATGTATATGTTTTATCCCTTTTATGAAGTGATGAATACTCTAAGAAAACAAGACAAATGATAAGATTTTTTTAAAAAAAGCTTCAGGTTTTGGAATTCTGTAACAGGTCCAGCAAATACTGTAAATACAAATCAATCAACCAACCAACACCCAGAGACAGGCAAGACAATGCAATATACTGCTTAACAACACAACTGGCAATTGTTGATACAGTAATAGGTGGTCTAGTTTGCACGAAACATCGATTCACCTGCCCCTCAAATGCTGCTGACCTGCTGTGCTTTTCTAGCACCACACGTTCGGTCTAGTCTGGTTACTTTACCTTCTTTCACTTTTTGAGTTATTGAGGGACATAAGCGATTAAAATGCCATCATATGATATAACATGGAATTTGCTTCTTTGCTCCAATTATGTAGGGATGCTAATAACAGCATATCTTTTGGCCATTCATTGTTGTCCATCTTAAATTATGGCAGGTCTGATGTCCCAGCATGATATAGAATCTGATAATGACAGGCTTCCAACCCTCTTTCTTTTCTATGATCATTTGCTTCAAATGTCTTTCCTGAAGATTTAAAAAAAACTAATTTGTGGTATGAGAATGTCACTGACTAGGCCAACATTTATTATCTATCTCTATGTCACATGTAGGCCAGACCAGGTAAATGTAAATGTAAAGATGGCAGGTTCCATTTGTATTTTTCTGACAATCATTGTTCTGCCAACCAATAATGATTTGTGGTCTCATTAGCCTCTTAATTCCAGATTTTTATTGAATTAAATTCTATCATCTGCTGTGATAGGATTCAAACCCTGTCCTCAGAATATTACTTGGGTCAATGGATTAACAATCCAGTGATATTGCCACCAGACTATCACCTCCCCTATCTGCAATGATGGAGAATTGATAAATGTGGCATTATCAAAATTTTACTCAATTCTATTGCTTTAGAAGAGGGAGGATTATTCATTATTGTAGCAAATTGAAAATGAAGTTGTTTGGGTGTCACAATTGACCCTGGCAGTCCAGTTTACTTGTAGACCATGACAATTATTTGTGACCTGTTTCTGAGTTTATCCCTGAATGCCATCCACCTCTAAAACCTCAAATTAGAAATCATATCATCACAGTAGCTGAATTAAAATATGTAGCTGCAAACCAAATGTTTGCAAATGCTCTGAACATCAGTCCAGTCAATATTGAAATCTAGAAAACTAAGTTCAAGATTCTAGTTGCAAATTCAAAACTATCTTGAGAGTAGTTATTTCAGAGCTATAATTAATCTGGCCTCCAAAGGTTCATTCCACGATTAAAATAAACTAACAAATAAAGACCTTTCTTTGCAACTTGTATTTGTTAACCTTGAGTATGACAGAAGTTTAAGATTGAATAACACATTCTCATGTTTTACATTGATCATTTCTGTATTCCAGTATCTCTGATGTCAATTTCAATCTTAGCTGGAAGTTTTCTTTAGGCTGACCTCGATATTTCTGATCAGTATCCAATACAACACACACACACACACACGCGTACACACACACAACTCAGCTCCTATTTTTCTGAAAGGCTCTTGCATTTTAAAAAATACATAGAATGTGTTTCAATTTGAATGCGACACGCTGTGACTGAACACGTGCAAGCCATGCTGATGCAATGTTTAATTCGCCCTTTTCTGTAAAGTGTCACTGGTAGAATTTTATTTGCAAATGAATTTAATAGTGCATTTATTTTGGATATTAACAATAAGCTGCTCATATCTCCTGCCATGTTCCAAATGCTTTAATCTGGCTCCGAGGATACCTGGAGCTGCTATTACTGGGAACTGGTTATTTATATTGCAATTATGAAGAATCTGTTTGAATAATAAGACCTGATCTCATTGGACAATTTTAGCACAGCTACTGCCTCTCTCAACTTTAACTCTCTGGAGAGTGAGACCAACTGTGCAGTCACCTACTTACATGTCCCAATTGTTCTTCACTCAATAGCACCATTCTTCTACTCAGTTATCAGCTGTTCAAGTGATATGATTTAGACAAGGGGTGTTGTGTCAAACTCAAAATGCTAAGCAAAAATCATTCTGTGAAGGGAAAGAATCCATAATGCTGTCAGTGCAGATATGCTGATGGGTGGGTATGGCATATTTTTCACTACGTGGTGATGCCAACCCTACCCTTTCTTAAAGAAAGGAGAAAGCTTTGCATTTCTGACAGGAGATGCTGCTCAGGTCTGCCTCAGAAATGTGGAGCCCTACTTCCATTCTGACTGTCCCTTAGCAGTGTAGAACTGCCACAGGAAGACAAACCATATCCCACTTCCCACAGCAGTCAGTGGCTGTCTTCTAAAATTTAAAGGTCCATTCAGTCACTTTGACAGCTGCAGTTAAACGATAAGTACACAAGGTAAGCGTGATGTTAAGATGCTGAGAGGGCAGGGTGCCAGGTACCTATGGTAACAAGTAAGAAGGATTCCAACTAGGTAGTGTGCCAGCTGAGGTGCATTAGGGTTCCAGAGTGCAAGGTGCAAGGAGCATGGAAGTGTTTAGGTTAGGTCACAGTTGGCTGAAGGAATTAGGACTGGCGGCCAATGGGAAGGATTTCAGTTTGGGATTGGGTCTAGCATGGAAGTAGCTGTTCAGGTCAAGTCTGGTCCAGAGGGCAGAGGGGAATGGACAGTCATATCCAGCCACAGGGTTGGGAGCATGTGTAGGAATTGGGTCCAGCAAAGGGTTGGATCTAACAGCAGGTAAGGAGGGTGGGCATACGGTCCAGTGGGGTGATTGGAGGATGGACTGGTTTGGGGGGGGGGGTCAGATGGGGTCTAACGTGGGTACCGGAGACTCATATCTGGTAAGGGATTTGAGTCCTAGCGTAATGGGTATCAGTTGCCGAAGAGGACTGGCTCTAGGATTTGGGGATGAAATTGGTTCTGTGGGAGGTATTGTCACTGGAGGATGGATGGGTGTTAGGTTAGGGTCTGGGGTATGAGAGTGAGATAAGTATGGGGTCAGTTTAATAGTAACTCAGACTATTTAGACCAATAGGCTTTTCCTGGGTAACTCCATATCTTATTATAAGAGAAGCATCTGAATTCTTTGATTCAAATAGAGACTTTTGTTCATTTCCAGGTATAGTAGAGAAATTCAGTTTCCCAGGCAGTTTCTTCAGAGTCTGCTATGATGGAGATTCCACCGGCTCCCCAAGCCCAAAGCCAATCTAGTCACAAAACAGTTATCTGGCCCACAGAAAATCTTCCAGTTACATAATTCATGTAAAAATAATGACAAAAAAAACCACATTCAGATTTGCTGCATGTTTTTTGGGTTATTACTTTATACTTAGGTACATGTTATTTATTATACTGGCTTATATGTGCTGCAAATCAAGAAAGTAACTAAAAAAGAGAAAAGGACAATGTCAGTTGAAAACGTAACGTCACTGATTGCCTGCCTACAGTCCAAATTTTTCATGAAGGTTTTAATATCCTGGAATCAACCCGTTCAATGCCTATAAATAAATATTTAAACCTATTCCATGTTGAGACCAGCCATGTCATTATAATGAGATGTCTGGACACTTAATTCTTGATACTCTGAATACCACATGTAATGATCCCAACAGAACAAGTCAGATCCCAGAATGAAATGTGACTTTATAGATCATATGCTTAATCTTTTTAGCTACACTGATTAATCTCTAAAACCTGCCCATGGATATTTTAGGCAATCTTTAACAACAGAGTTTATTACACAAGAAAACAAACAAACCAATATAATTATGGACCTTAACACAAAAATTAAAGCAAGGTTTCACTATATTCAAATACCATCCACAGTAGAGGCTTAATTCCAAAGAAATTACACTCATATATCAAATCTTTAGGCTTCCACTTATCTGAATTCTTCCAGGTTATTTTCTTTCATGTGTACATGTTCATATATTTGGGTAGTGTGAGATGTTGTAATTAAATATTATACATATTACCCAATTGCTAAAGTAGAAACCATTGAGCCACTTTACACATATTGCACAGAGCTTACAACTCTTATCATAACATTACATCAGTGTCATTGATAATGCTTTCAGTTATTCTTGGAATTCATCACATTTTCATATAGAACCATAATGTCACCTTTAAAAAGTTATTCAATTATTCCCAGTCCTTTGCTTTCTCCCATACACCACATTTTCTTTCTCTTTTCAAGGATATATTCCTTTGTTATATTGAATCAGCTTCCATCAACTTTATCAGTAGTATTCCTGATCACAAGAACTCACTGCAATCTTTTCATCTCCTCAGCTTCTTTGGCCAATTTCTTAAAGCCTGTGCCCTCTAAATGGACATTAATGGGGAAATTACCTCATTGCTATCACAACTGTACATTTATACCTCAGTGTAAAAAGTATCTTTTAATACCCGAATGCAAAAATGTATTTTTAATCAACTCATTCAAACATGTTATGACACACTGAATTGCCATTGAGAAGGTCATTAGTGTTAGGCAATGAACGATGACTCAGTCAGCAATGTCTACATTTCATGGATGAAAAAAGACTCTTTGGAGTTAGAAGTATGCAATCATCCATGTCACCAAGGATTTAATAAAGTTACACTACATCTGTAATTAGCTATATTTAGCTATAATTAAATCACTTTAAAAAATACTTACTTTTGTTTCTTTGTGGCTATAGTGCAACTGAAAATTAGTAAAATGGAGTGCCAGCATAAGAAAATGTTTAAGATTGCTATATGTGAAACAAATGCAAAAATTGGAAATGTGACAGTGAAGTAATTGCATAAAGGTTCGTATCCTGTCACCAAGTCATCCTTTATTTATTTGTGCATTGTACACTGGCTATGCTCAGCCAACTCAGAGTCAGTACTAAACAGAGAAGATTCTCATCTGGTATATTTTCTTGTTTTCCTTATGTTGTGTGTGTGCAGGTGTGAGACACAGTGAAAGACAACAGGTGTACAAAACTTTATTCCACCACCAAGAAAAAAGGAAACACCCGAGTGGCCAGTGACAAGCAATGCCCTTCTCATCAAAGAGCAATGCTGCGTGATCAAAACTGTGAAGGGGAGGGTAGGGATTAAATCAAAATAGAGCCGAAGGGGGAAATAAGACACTCCACTCCCGGCGGTGCCCACCTCTCCATGAACAGCTCAGAGGTGTTGGTGGACACCGGGTGCTCCTTCTCCAGAGGCACCTGGCTCAGACGTAGCCGCGGAAGAGGGGCAGGCAATCAGCCATAGTGACTCCCTCGTGGCCCGCTGCCTGGACCTGTTTATGCATCTCCTGGTATTTATTTTCTTTTTTTCCCCTTTTCTTTCCTTTCTTTACCCCCACACTACTGCCTAACTGTGGTAGTGCTTATATATTTTTCCCCAGCACCCATGTTGTGTGGGTGCAGGTATGAGACACAGTGAGAGACACAAGGTGCATGAATCTTTATTCAGTTTCCACCACCAGGAAGAAAGGAAACACCCGAGTGGCCTGTGACAAGCAGTGCCCTTCACATCAAAGGACAATGATGAGTGATCAAAAAGGTGAAGGGAGGGAATGGATTAAATCAAAACAGAGTTGGAGGGGGGAATAATACACTTCACCCTCTGCGGGACCAATCTTTCCCTGAAAATCTTGAGGGTGTTGGTGGACACCGCGTGTTTCTTCTGCAAGGACACCTGGGCTCTGACATACCCACGGAAGGGGGCAAGCAGTCAGCCCTAATGACCCCCTCCACGGACTGCTGCCTGGACCTGTTTATGCATCTCTTGGTATACTTTTTTTTTATTCCGCGGTAGTGCTTATTTTTTCCCCAGCATCCATGTTGTGTGTGTGCAGGTGTGAGATACAGTGAAAGACACAAGGTGCACGATTCTTTATTCAAATTTCCACCACCAGGAAGAAAGGAAACACCCGAGTGGCCAGTGACAAGCAGCGCCCTTCACATCAAAGGGCAATGCTGTGTGATCAAAAGGTGAAGGGGAGGGCAGGTATTAAATCAAAATAGAGTTGGAGGGGGAAATAATGCACTCCACTCCCTGCGACGCCCACCTCTCGCTGAACAACTCCAGGGTGTCGGTGGACACCGCGTGCTCCTTCTCCAGAGACACCAGGGCTCTAACATAACCGCGGAAGAGGGGCAGGCAGTCGGCCCTAACGACCCCCTCCGCGGCCCGCTGCCTGAACCTGTTTACGCATCTCCTGGTATTTCTTTTTCCACTCCTGTTTATTTTTTTTTAACAGAAGCTCTGACACTCCCGTTTTTTTTAATTACCCCCACACTACCGCTTAACTGCGGTAGTGCTTATTTTTTCCCCAGCACCCATGTTGTGTGTGTGCAGGTGTGAGACACAGTGAGAGACACAAGGTGCATGAATCTTTATTCAATTTCCACCACCAGGAAGATAGGAAAACAC
>NC_057728.1:42759182-42899503 GCF_004010195.1 Chiloscyllium plagiosum | reverse complement strand
ACCGCGTGCTCTTTCTCCAAGGACACCCGGGCCCTAACGTAACCGCGGAAGAGGGGCAGGCAGTCAGCCCTAACGACCCCCTCCACGGCCTGCTGCCTGGACCTGTTTATGCATCTCCTGGTATATTGGTCAGCCAGGGCTTTCCCGATTGGCCCAGATTAACACCTCCAATCAATGACATTGTAATCAATACGGTCAGCTTATTTCCAGGGACTCCAGATAGAATGAACCATTTCAATGATGATACTGTTATGGACTGGGGAGGGAGGTAAGTTGAATTATTTTACTTTTCTGTCCATAAGTACAGGTGTCTTTTTAACTCTCGGTTGAAAGCTGCTGTGGTGTGTTTCCTCAAAGGTTTTGTCTGTGAAGTCCAATGTTTAAAGTGACGCACAAAAAAAAATCATTTTTAAATTAAGTCAGAGGTATGGTTTATTCAAACTTGGGGGATGACTGTTGTAACATGTATAACACATACATTCAAGGAAGGTAAAGGAAGAGTTTACAATTAAGACTAATGTAAAATCACCAAAGACATAAATATTACTTCACATGATTGCCTGAGTCCAGAAAGTTAGTGTCAAGTGAAGATTCTTTTTTCTGAAGGAGCTCAGACTCAGGTGGGTTCAGCTAGACATGACATGAGATGCAAAATTCCTTTTAAAAGTTGCTGAAAACTCAGAAATATGAGGTTGGCAAACTCAAATGCAAAGTTTTATCCAGGACATGGTTCCAAAGACGTTTACTTGGTTATGGGGCAGGCCTAGTTATTAACCTTGAGTCAGAATTACTGTTAATGGTCTTATAGACTCAAGTCACTTGGAAGGGTAAAAAACAACGGACATTTTGTTTCCAGGAAGTTAGCAGACTGAAATAAGGCTTCAGAAATTTATAGTTAAAGCCTTTCAAAGACTGGGAGAGTGTTGGTCCTGAGACATGGTTCTTGAATCAGACTGTTTCAATATATCAATTAGTATCAATCCCTCTGGCCAAGAAACCATTGCTCATCTGTGGAGACAGCTGGGGCTATTAGCATTTCGACAATTGTAAGGAAGGTTAAGGGTCCTCTTATGGTGCAGAGGGAGTGTCCCTACCCCTGAGCTAAGAGACCTGGGTTTGAGTCCCATCGACACCAGAGCTGTGTAATAACATCTCTGAACAGATTGATTAGGAACATAAATTAAATTTTTTAAAAAAGTAGGGTCAACGACTCTCCATTGTTACCAGTCCACATTCAGAGATGGAAAGTCTACTTTTGTCTTTGTCTTGCTGTGTTTGCAAAAAGTATGAAATCACTCCTGGCTTGATCCATTTAGAATTTGAGTCAAAAAGTGTGACGGTGGAAAAGCACAGCAGGTCAGGCAGCATTCAAAGAGCAGGAAAGTTGACGTTTTTGGCATAAGCCCTTAGTCCTCGCTTTCTCCTAATTGGAGTTTTTCCTTGTAATTACTAAAGGTCTCCAGAACTGTCATCAACTTTCAAATCATGAAGGCACTGAGCCATCATCAGCACCTGAATTATATTCAATCATAATCTATCTTCTCATGGTTTGACATATCCTTACTCTGTCATGACCATCCCTCCCTCTATTATTACCATCACCCTAGGGACCAATATCCATTCAATCGGGATGGTGGAAGAGCATCAGAGTATCACCTCTGATGAAGAGTCATCTTGACTCGATATGTTAGCTTGCTGCTCTCCATGGATGCTGCCTGACTCACTGAATTCCAGCATTTTTTGATTTCTGCTGGGAGCAACACCAGGCAAACCTAACAAAACGCGAGAAACTGGTGAATCTGTAACTCAACATGATGTAACAGTAGCTGAATTTGTTTTCAAAAGGCCTGCAGAGCAAAATAATCATACAACCGACATCTTCAATCAAAGCTCTGAAGTCCTGTAAAGTCATGAATGATAGAATACTACCTAAAATGTGGAAGATGACCCATGAATAACCCATCTTCAATCATGTACAGCCAAGCACACAAGTATAAAAGACAATGTTGGAACATTAACAATACCTTCTGCAGGAATTTCAAGTGGATGATCCACATCTCAGACTCTTTCTGAGGTCTGCATCCCTCATAGAAGCCAGTCTTTAGCCAATTAAATTCACTGCATATGACATCAAGAAACATATGATTATACCAGACATAGAAAATGTAATGGATCCTGATTGACTTATGCCTTGAATAAGGCAAGATGTTAAGGTGTGTTGGAGTACTCACCATTGGTCTGGATCAATACAGTTCCTACAACGTTTAAGAAGCTTGACACCATCCAGGACAAAACAACCTGCTTGGTTGCCACCACAATCTCAATCATTCACCCTCTCTACCACCAATACACAGCAGAAGTAGAGCGCACCACCTGAAATATGCACTGCAGAAATTCACCAAGTTTCCATAGACAGTGCCTTCCAAATCCATAACCACTACCATCCAAAAGGACAAGGGCAGCCAACACATGGGAATACCACAACCTTGCAGCTCACTACACCTTGTCAAGAGCAATTAGGGGTGTACGATAAATGCTGGCCCAACCAGAAATGTGTATATTCCCTGAGCAACTAATACTAACAAATAAAATCTATTGTTCCAGAGGTAGCCAAATTTGAGGAATTAATATCCAAATGAAATGGAGCAAAGAAGAAAGGACCATGATGTAAGCAACACAGAATAGTTGGTTAAATATAAATACACACTTCAGTCAAGTGTAATTATGTTCCAAAATATGTCAAACACAAAGCACTTGCTATTAATTAACAATTATTTGACATTTGTGAAAACAAATTATACTGTCTGGTATAACAATAAAAATGTTTTCTTTTAATTAATTATAATTAAGCTAAAGAATGCAGCTCATATTATGTGCAATGTTTCCCACATTCACAATTTATGTCAAAATAATATTTGTGATATAGTTAAACTACCAATTGCTTTAACTATATTCAAAATAAGCTTGAGTGAATCATGATCTAACACTAGAAATCTCCAGTGGATTTCTAGAACAAAACTCAATGGATCTATTTGAGGGAATAGGGATTTGTGGGTGTTAGAGAATCTATCCATTGTTGATTCCGTTTCATTTACAATCCACAATCTCCTTGAAGTGAGGATGTAAAATTTGCTGTGAGCTTTTTGCAGCCAGCAAATGATGGGTTTATAGTCTGGGACAATGTCACACATCATAACTTCCATAACATCCATACTGTGATGAGGTTCTCAGCTTAAAATGTGCCATTATAAAATGTGGGCCTTTTGGATGGATAACAATTGCTGTATTCTTAAAGGCAAATAATTATTTATCAGTGGAGATTCTAAACAAAGTCTCATTATTTTGGAATGGTTCTTTTAGAAAATATTTGTAGGTCCCAGCTTAATTTAGAAGCCTCCCTCAATAGTTATTTCTATTTTATCTTGGAATCTTAGAGGAAGACTTGAATGTTTCTCTCATGGAGGTTCCCTGTTTCCTTATTTATCCAAAAAATAAATTAGAAGGCAAGTAGGAAAGCTTTGCTCAAAAGAAAGCAATTCAAGTAATCTATACTTCTTGATGAACAGTCACTATGATCCATAGCCTCAGAAAATAATTTCTTAATACATCATGGGGTTTTGCTTCAACTAATGTCTGCTTTTGGCAGATGATCTTGGATGTTCATCTTGAAAAAGAGGTATTCTCTGATAGCGTCACAGAGACTTATATCAGACACAATCATTATTTGTACCACATAACTTTTAAGAGTCTTGATATGGCTCCAATACTTTGGAAGTGTTTATCTTTCCGTGGCATGACAATATCAAACCAGTCCAAGCTTCTGCCAGATAGGTAATACTTCACAGCATCTACCTGCTTCTTCCCAATAGTGAAGCCATTTCAGTTGAAACTTTATTGCTGGAACAGCACAGCAGGTCAGGCAGCATCCAGGGAACAGGAGATTCGACGTTTCGGGCACAGGCCGGGAGCACGAGGTAGCGCCGATACAGTCATCAATGTAGCAATTTCAGATTGATGAACACAAATGGTAGGATTATGATAGAATAACTAAAGTTCTGCTAATACTAGTGGTTGATGAAGTTCTGATATTTGTTTTTTTTCCCTTCTCTGTTTGATTATAATAACACAAAATCGATTTCCTGCTGACAACTTTTCTTGCTGAATTTACTTAAAGATCTATTTAGAGTATGAGCCTAAAATATAGTCTTTGGCCATTTACACGTGGCCAGCAGAAGCAAGCTGTAGGTGTTGACATTCATATGCTTGCATTCTCTACAGCATTAGTTAAGTGAATTTCTAGGAGGTGCACAATCACTTCCTCCAATTGCTTGCCCTCAGAAATTAAGAACAACCTTTTGTTGCCAGCTGAATATTTATTGTTGTGGTGCACAGCCTTTTAGTTTAATATTTATATAAAAGTTCTCCTAATTTCTTTTTAAGAATTTCCACAGATGCAGTCAGATTTCAAGTAGCATTCATGGGATTCAGCAGGTTATGCTTTTTAAGAACTCCACATGAAGATGGTGTCACTGCTGTCCAGTTAGGGCTCAGGGTTTATTACTGCTGAGGAAAGGTATATTGGTTCCTCATATTTCCCACGCCTCAATTGACTGCAGTTTCTTTAAAAAAACAACACTTGCCAATTCAGTGAGTGTACATGTAGCATGGTATAGATCTCTCCTGGGGAAGGTGCAGTGGTTAATTAGGGTGAAGGTGACAGGAGGTCAACTTTATTGTTAACCAAGCGTTAGAACAGTTTTTAACCCTTTAATGTTTCCTGGTTAACAATTAAGGTAAGTCTGAATCCTCTGAAGTTTCCAATGCAAATTCAAAGCAGAGGACTTTTTCAGAGGTCTCCAGGATAAGTGCTTGTTTGAACATTAAATCACAAAGTGACCCCAATGTACATCTTTCAATGCCTGCACAACTTTACGGGTAGCATGGTGGCTCAGTAGTTAGCACTGCTGTCTCTCAGTGTTAGAGACCAGGGTTCAATTCCACCCTTTGGTGACCATCTGTGTGAAGTTTACATGCTTTTCCTTGCGTCTGTCTGGGTTTCCTCCCACACTCCAACAGTGTGCAGGTTAGGTGGATTGGCTATGTTAAATTGCCTGTAGTGTTCAGGGATGAGTAAATTAGGCAGATTAGCCATGGGAAATGTACAGTTACAGGGATTGGGTGGTTCTGGGTGGGAAGCCCTTCAGTGGGCTGGTGTGGAATCAAAGGGCTGAATGCTAAATTTCTGACTATATGGAGACTCTCAAATCAGGCCATTAAAATGATTTGGAATCTCACACATGTGTGTTTAAGAGTTGGCAGAAGAAAGATTAAATTTTGTAATTTAATAAATCTGCCAATCAAACAAAACCAGCAGTCCCCATTTCATATATATAATAACTTCTACAGGGCTGAATGCATTAGCTGTTCTTGGAGATCAGCAAGCATTCAGATTGAAGCCATCTGGCATCTGCATTAACAGAAGCAGATTGAACAGACGGTCAGATATCTTCTTTCTTTGAACTGGCTTTTCAATACCTGTTTGCTAATTTGGACAAGGTTTCTTCAATGAGACTTACACAGGCTGAATTTGATTGACAGTTTAATGTCCCTTAAAGGCAATATTTTATCGCCAATTTTTTAAAAAAAATGAGCATTTTAGCAATTTGCCTGTGTTCATGCGTCAATCATGAGCACCTAGTGGATACCGAGTGAGAGGGAATGCTGGGTCCATGGAGGGATGGAGCGAGAAATGTATTAAAGGGAATGTGGATGAGGTGGCACGGGAGCTATGAGCGGGCATGCGGGGCAGGTAGGGTCAGAGGAGTAGTGAGGGTTAGAGGCTCTAAAAACAACAAGAACAACTGGGCAGCTCTCTCCATAAATAGAGGTGCACCTTCTAACTTATTGACTTTGCCATCAGCCTACCTCTACTGCTGCTTGGGTTGGCCTATGGAGGCAACACACTGACCTCCCCATTATGTAAAACAGATTTTGAAGGCTGGTTCAGCATAGGGACAGGATCACAGTGTTGTAACTCCTAACACCAGTCTCCTGGCCCTCAGAATTTTGCTGCTCACCACTTATTTGTTTCTCTTAGGTTCAAGACTTCACCTCTCTGAACATTGGTCATTCTTGAACAGCATTGAACTTTAAAGATTATAGATGCATTTCTCTATTTTCCACGAATGATATTTTCCAAGTCTTTTGGGGACTGTGCATTGATTCCTGGAAGACCTCACACCGAAATCCAGCACAACAATATTGTAGTTAATTGGCCTCTCAATTGCTGGCATCTTCAGAGTGTTTCGGTAGGATAACGAAAGTCCAGCCGTTACAAAATTCTGATAAAAGATCTTAGGAACTGAGGTTTTGGGACATAAGTATCTACATTTCAAGCAAATACATGAAATGTAATGTACTGTATAGTGGGTTTCAAATGACATCTGTCTGGTTACAAGAGTTGAACAGCAATCTGTTAAATTGCTTCTGACTACCGCAGGGTGGCACAGTGGCTCAGTGGCTAGCACTGCTGCCTCACTGCACCAGGGACTTGGGTTTGATTCCAGCCTCGGGGGACTGTCTATGTGGAGATTGCATATTCTCCTTGTGTCTGTGTGGGTTTCCTCCCACAATCCAAAGATGTGCAGCCGAGACGAATTGGCCATGCCAGTCCAGGGATGTGCATGCTAGGTGGTTTACCTGTGAGAAATATGGGGTTACAGGGATAGGGTACGGGGTGGGTCTGGGTGGAATGCTGTTCAGAAGGCCGGTGCGAACTTGATGGGCCAAATAGTCTGCTTTCACATTACGGTTATTGTGTTCTATGAATTAGATATAGCATTAGGACACCTAGTGGGTAATAGTATAATACACTACATATATACTCCTAACACAGCTGTTAAAGAATGGCTATTAAGACATGAACGAAAGGAGCAATTTGTTTAGAAATTAAAGTTTATGAATTCACAACTAAAGTTTTTTTCTGGCTAATATGATTAGTTTTTAATTTTACCTTCCTCTTGATGTTGGCCCAAGCTCTGCGTTTATTGGATATCCTGTAGCAACGATTGTGCCCTATAGTGTTCAAGACCCATAGAAATTGCAGTGTTTGTGGCAAATATCATCAAATCACAACGTCAAACTATACATTTCTCAATTTAATGCTTCAATTACAAGTTATGTTTTGCCCAGTGAATAAAATTATTATTTTCATAATTTTTGTTTTACTACAGTACTTTGTATTGCACAAACAATTTTTGTAATTTAAGATACTGCAAATTATACATTATAGTGTTTGCCTATCATTACTTAATGGAACAACAATACAATGAATAGAATACCATTAAATAGTAATGGTTCTTAAAACAAAATTTGAAAAAGTTCCAATGAGGTAGCATAATCATTTGAGAATTAAATTTGCATCTTTCTACTGAAGCATCCTTTACTTTTCATAAATCAGAGAGTTCTGCATTAAGCAAAAACAATTCAGTGTTGTGCAATCTTTCTTTATTTATCCAGTATGGTATGATCTATTCATTTCAAGACAGAATACTTATTAACAGGGCCTGTGTGATCAGTCATTAAAAAAAACATATGGAGTTGCCTAAATTAATAATATTTTTAGAAACATTTAATTTGCAATTATGTTATTGTTTGAGAATGTACGAAAAACAGATAATGAAAGAACAAAAAAATACATTTTCATGCATTAACTATTATTCTATTATTATAGTGGTTCCAGTTTCACAGCAGCACATTCTTGACTTTAGTCATGTAGCTGTATTTACACATGTAGGGCTGCTTGTTGTACTTCCAGCAAGTACAATGAAGCATATTTAATTATTAGACCGACAATACAAAATAAATGAAATATTATATTGAGTGGACCTTGAATGGAATTGAAGAATGGAAGGGAAGTATATAATTTTCTAAAGGAAGTGAGAGTTAAATATCTTTTGGTCCATGAGCAAAGCCACAGGAGCTGAACTAATATAGGTTCTGAAATTACATCTTGGTTACTAGTATAGGAATGCTTAGCTTGTCCTTCTAAAATTTACTCAAATCATCGCGAACAAATTTCTGCAAAGAGAGACATGATGCTGAAGCTTTTCTGCTTCTATTGATTGAGACAAATACAAGAATAGCAAATTTCAAATTATCATAAGCTTTTATACTAAGGAGAAAAGGGGTCACTGTTTGGTTGACAAGTCAACTCTGCCAGGCCAAGGCATTGCCATGGAAAAAGCAATGTGGAAACTATGGGCTTCTCATGCTTCTAGGTAATTCAAAAGTGGCAAAGAAACAGTAATTGTGAGAGAAACTCATCAGGTCTGGCAGCTGCGCAGTGAGAAACGCAATTAACATTTCAAATTCAATGACTTCTTCAAGACTTGAAACTTTTGTTAGCAAAGAATTCATATGAATTCAAGTTACCTCTGGTAAGTGTAAATGTATCATGTTACAAGCTTGACTGATTACCATAAATTAGTTGTTAGTGTAGTTATTGGTCCACTCAGAATTGTTCACAAGTGCAGCCAAGCATAGGATCACAGCGAACAGGAAACACTTTGTTCTGGGTTTTGTAAGTGCTGGCCAGTGGAGTATAGTCTATACTCTGTCTGTCATGATGGCCTTAGGTACAGACATTCAAACCTGCATCTTCATTCAGTTAGATCATGGCCGATCTTCTACCTCTTCAACCATATTCCTTAATATCATGAGTCTATGAAATCTATTGATTTCTGTATTGATACTGTATGAAACAGCTTTTGCAGTTCTCTAGGGAAGAGAACTCCAAACATCACTACCCTCTGAGTTAGGAAATTCCTCCTCATCTCCTTTTAAATATCCTATGCAAGATTATATCCCTAGTTCTAGTGTCACCACCAGAGGAAACATCCTATTTAGAGCTACCGTCTGAAACTATAAGAACTTTGTAATTTTGAGTGGGACTTCACTCTTCGCAACTGTCAAAAATACAGACCCATTTTCCTTGCTGTCTCCTCAAAACAAAATCCTGTCAACCCAGAAAACAATTTAGTGAACCTCCTTTCAATTCACTCAGTGGTCAGAACTTCCTTCGTTGGATAAGGAGAACAAACTGCATTGTATACTCCATGTCATCAAGATTCTATACAACTTACTTCTGAGCTGAAATCTCCTTGCCAATATGTAGTATCAATATATCATTTGCCTTCCTAATTGTTTTTGGCACCTGCATGCTAGCTATTAATGACCCAATAATAAGGACAGCCAGATCTCTTTGGATACCCACATTTAATAATTGCTCACCATTTAAAACATATTCTGCCTTTCTGCTTTCTCCATAAACAGGAAGAACCTCAAAATCATTTGTATTATATTCCACCTGCCATGTTTTAGACCATTCACTAAACCTGTCCAAGTCCTCAAAGCCTGCTCGTATAACCTTCATATCTTTCAACCCCAAACCAATTTGGTGTTGTCATGAGATTTGGAAATAATACAATAGGTCCAAATACATCCAAAGAGATTGTGAACAGTTGTAGACCCAGCCCTGACCCAGTCCACTAGAAACACCCTGCATCCTGAGAATGATCCTAATTATTCCTACTGTCGGCTGCTTTCTGTCGATCAGTTCCCAATCCATAGTAGTGTATTTCCACCAAACCCCATGAGCTCTAATTTTATTTCTCAGCCTTCTGTGTGGGATCTTATCAAAAGCCACCTGAAACTGGCTTCATGATGGCACAGTGGTTAGCACTGCTGCCTTACAGTACCAGGAACTCGAGTTTGGTTCCAGCCTCAGGTGACTGACTGTGTGAAGACTGCACATTCTCCCTGTGTTTGTGTGGGTCTCCTCCAGGTGCACAGTTTCCTCCCACAGTCCAAAGATGTGCACATTGGGTGGATTGGCCATGCTAAATAGCGCATAGTGTTCAGCAATGTGTTAATTAGGTAGATTAGTCATGGGAAATGCAGGGTTACAGGGATAGGATAGAGAGATGAGGCTGGGTGGGATGCTCTTTGGAGAATCAGTGTAGACTTGTTGGGCCAAATGGCCTGTTTCCACACTGCAGGGATTCTAATGCAAAATCAAAATATACTACATCCACTGATTATTCGGTATCTATACTACATGTAACATCCTCAACAAAATACTTACAAGTTTTTCAAACATGATTTCCCTTTGTATCAATCCATATTGACTATGCCTAATTTTGCAATTCTTGTCTGAAAGTTCTGATGTCACATAGCTTCTAATGTTTTCCCAAGCAAATAGATCAGTTATTCTCTTTTTTCTTCCCTTCCTAAGTAGTGGGGTTATACTTGCTGTCTTCCAGTCAGCAGGAACCTTTCTCAGAATCTATTGTGGCCAGATAGCAGGGCCTGAACTATTTGGTCAAAATCAGAATAGGCAACGTTTGAGCACCAGGTCCAATGGAATTTTTAGGACAGGTCAAGCACAAAGCAACTACACAAGACAAAGGCATGCATGGACAAACCCAGACTTGCCTTGGAAAATGAGACTGGTTTGTGTATTAGGGATACAAGTAGACTCGCCCAAACCCTGAGTTTCTGTCATGACCACATATGGAGAGGTGGATATGCCCTTCACACATCAGAGGATGGACACCAAGGGAACACCCAGTGTCTTTCATATCTGACATTGGGGATCCCGCTGTGACACTGACCTGGAAAATCACTTGGCTGAGTGAGGAATAAGAAGGGTCACCTGGTGGCCATTCCTACAGCGAAGACTCAAAGCAGTAGCTGTTTGGCCACCGGGGGAGAGACAGAAAAGATGACCACATGTAAGACCAACCTTCACCAGGTTCATCAGAGCTGACTATGCAGCATGGCCAAGTTTAACATCCTAAATAGTACCTGGTCGTAGTCTGGTAGCCAGTCATAATTTTGATAAGGATTGCAACAAAAACATAATGTTGCGATTGGTAGGGTAATTAATGTAAGAATTCAGAGTTTTATAGTGAAAGAGTAGTGTTTTCGGTAACATTCGACCATACAACTCATTTTGTGTCTTTCATGAATAAGACTGTGTTGAATTGCAAGTTGACTCTGATCCTGTTGTGTATCTTACAAGTATAAAATCCAAATAAAATGAGTTTATATAGAAACTAGCCAAAGTGTCCAAAGCATGGACAACACTAAAGAATTATGAAAGATAATCATCAATACATCCACTTATTCTATAGCTACTTCCTTCAACACTTTGGAATTAAATTCACCTGATCTAGGAGATTTATCACTCTCAATCCAAACAATGTTTCAAATTTTCTCTTTACTAATACTAATTTTTTACAGTTCCTTAGTTAAAAAGTTGCTTAATTGCTGAGGATTTCTGGGGGATTCTATCTTATCTTCTGTGAAAGACAAAAAGTAAGTAGCTACTTTGTTTTTTTTCCATCCTTTTAGTTTGAAAAATTCTTCTGTAATGGGCACTCAATTGTCCTTGCTAATCTTTTCCTTTTCATGTATCAATGCAAGCTTTTACCATGAACATTTATGCTACTTGCTAGCTTACTTTCATATTCTCTTTCCTTATCAGTTTTTCTCTCCTCCTATGCTAGGATGTAAGTTGTTCCCAATCCTCAGGTTTTTCACCATTTCTGGCATCTTTACAAGCCACTTCCTTTGATATAATGCAATCTTCAGCTACTTTCATTAAATTTGGTTAATTCACCTTTTGATCAACCAATTGTTGCACTATACAACCTAGGTACTTAGTATCATACTGGCAGTTGAAATTCATATGTGAAGTTGCATTATTGTGTGATAAGCTGAATGGCTTTTTAGACTGATGGTAGCATCCTAAAAGTGGCATCATAACAACGTGAAATGGCTTGGCTAGCTTGTTATTCAAATTTACTTGTTGCTCAGTTATGACTTATTACAGCTCGACCAGCTACAATGCAACATTTGTGTTCCTCCGTAACCTCGTGCTATAAGAAAATGGCGCTGTAGAAGATCACTAATAGAAAATTGTTACACATGTTCAGTATAAAGTTCGCATTATCCAAACAATGTCCACAATTGGTCAATTGCACTATAGCTAAATCACACTGATAAAACGCGTGTTACAGCAGAACCACCTGTATAAGCAGTACCACTCATTAGAAGTGACAGATATTCAAACACAGGGATCTGTTCTTTGCAAACAAAAAGAATGTGTGCAATGCTTGAGCCTCTTTTGAATACCTGGAGGCATGAGGAGCCTATAGTTACTCATTGCTTTTTCCATGTTCATGCCTCAGCTAATCAGGGTCAATCTGCCAATCAGTAAGCAAATCTTTTTCAATGTGGTATAAATTGGCACAATTGTCTGAAATTTAGAATTCTTGCAATTGTTCTGATAGGTGCAAATCAGAAAGCTTTGGATACTTGTCGCTCTTTTCAACAATTTAAAATGAACAACTTCACACTTAAGTTAAAATAGAGAGAAAGAATTCAAGCAAGTGTGTACATTAGAGCTCCATTAAGTATCCTCAGAACTATGTATAAACCTTTTAAAATAACTAATAGTTAAAGATTCTTCCTAACTCTTACATAAACTCGTACAAGTTTGGTTCACAGTGCAAACTAAATTTAAAATGGATTGGTTTCTCAAAACAGAGTTTTTTCACTTCAGCACAGTAAAAAAGAATACTTAGAATTACAGAATGGAATTACATCCAGATAAAAAAAAGGGCCAACCCAAAGCTTTATTTGAGCTGGTATGGGATAGTGTATGTAAACAGTAAAGCGTCCCTGAAGAGCTACAGTCTGAATTGCACTGGGAGATTAATCTCTATGGTGTCAGAGGGGTGAGTGTTCAGCTGCTCAGGACAACAGACTATTCTGCCAGTGTGAGAAGAGTTCAGCTACTGACACTAAAGGGAGACTATTGGATCAGAAGTAGAGATAAATCAAAAGTCACAATAAAACTTTGGTAATTAAAATAATATGCAGAACTTAAATTTATATTAACTTCCAAGCCAAACATGATTTTCACATAAAGTTACACACTGCTATCTAAACTATGCACAGCAAAAGCAACAAGTGTCATGAAAAATAAAATTTTACAACTTATTTGGCTCACTTCACAATGAAAATTTGCAATAAATTACAAAAGAACAAAAAGAAGCAGCAGAGTGAAAACAAGGTGCTAATGATAGAGATACAAGAATTGAAAATTAGCATTCAGTATATATGCAAAACTATGGAGACTATTAATTAATTGATCATTCTAAACCAAACACAAAATATAAAAAAGCATTTCATAAAAGCCACAGTTATAAAGGAATGTTTTGCGCTAGTAATTTAAAGAAGTCTATTTAGATGTTAAGTTTGGCGCCTACTCATAGAAGGTCCAAGTTAATTTCCTGAAATGATTTAAATATTTTCTAATCAAGCAGGTGAGACTTGAACCTAGGCCTCCTGGTCTAGAGGTAGCAGCATCACTATTGTGCTACAAGAGCTCACTGAAATGAATTAAATGTAACCTTCTTAATATCTTTCAGCAGTGTCTGAGAATTACATGGTTGTTTCCTCCCACTCCAATTCCACATCACCTATAATAAATTAATGGAAAAATCAGTATTAACAGCATAGCAATTTTAATCCTGTACAGAAGCCACATATGATTTAATTGCTAATGGCACTTTTTCCATACAGATTCTCTAGGGAACCAATTTTAACCCAGATCTATGGAGTCATGGTAATCGTCTTACACCTTCACCCACCATCCTCACTCCCCCCACCCCCCCGCCCAAGTACGAATCCTGACCACACTGCCAAAGGAGGTGTTAGCATTAATGGGGGATCAGGACATCATGTGTGGTGGAATCCATAAAAATAGTCTCTTTTGGTAAGGGGTTACAGCTTTGAATGTTTATCAGCAACTCTATAATTAAGGCTGTGTTATATACCAGATTAAATCCCCTCAAAATGCATTAAGGAGATAGCCTACACCTTAACTTTTATCTTATTTAAAGTGTAAGGTTCTGTGTTTCCAAATGTGATTCAATTGATCCACTACTAGGCTTTAAGCAAAACACACTTCATTCTTAGAAACAGTTAAAATGCAAACAAAAAAAATGGGCATAATTTTAAATCTATTGAAATACTCAATAGGATAATATATTACTTAACTACTAATCATCAACTGTTCCAATATAGCAGCATATCATAAACACACCCTGGGAAAAGGCAAATTCAGGAAAACAGATTTATCTCACATGCTATCTCCAGTCCAGGAACAGGAACACTGAAGGAAAATATTTCGCAGTAGAGAGAGAACTCAAGGTTTTTTTCTTCAGCAGAAAGAGAGAGAGAGAGAGCTGTATCTATCAGCTTCAACAGCCAAAAGCCCCCAACTGAAAGCAAAACTAAAACCCTGGGTCTGTAGGAGCCTGGCTCCACCCACTTATGTTTCTTTTGTCTAATTTTTAAAAAAGGAAGCTCAAAGCTGTTTGCCCACTGAAGGAGACATTCTGGCACCATGGTGTCAATCCCCCAATTCAAGAAAAACAGGACAGAACATCTCTTAAAAGCCACAATAGTGAGTGAAAAGCTGTGGACGTAGAAGCCCAAAATATTGCAGCGCGTCTGATCTCCTTATAATTTACATAAGAAACCTTATAATTTCCTGAAAAGATTTACATATTTTGAAAGAAACAAACTGTAGATTCCAGCTGCCACCAACCTTTCTGTGCAGGCTGTGGTCATTCCCAAAGTTAAAATGGCCAACCTCTCTAATGGTTTAACAGAGGTGCAACGTAGCCACTAGCGCACCCCAGAAAGGTGAGAGCCTAATTTAAATGCTGTTAAGTGTCACCATGTGATGTGTGTATCCCTATCAAGGCCAGCACTTATTGTTATCTCCAACAGCTCATCAACACCTTCTTAAGGGCATGGAGAGGGGCAATAAATACAGTTTTGTCAAGATATTCCTATCCCTTCAGTAATTTAGAATGAAGTTCAGTTTAGGCACCACGCATCTGGGCATGGGCAGCCTTTGCATGCCTGAAGCTAGGTAAATAAAATTAGTTTTGGGCAGAACTGCAGAGCAAAATTTCTCTCCCATCAGTTTCCTGTGTGTAAAATGTTCCTGCTTTGATATACCCTGTAACCAATTCAGTAACCAGAAATGATTTTTAAGTCATTTATGACTTTTGGCAATTGTTGAAGACATACTTTATTCTCTGTTGTTGTAGGATCTTCAATGATCATTTTTATCCGTCTAGGAAAGTGTCCAGAAATACAAGATGAGCACAATATTTTCAGAAGGCTAAAGCACCAATGCCAAATTGAAATCTGAGCTCTCTTCATAAAAAGATATCTATTTATATTTTCATTATTTTCTCAATGTTTTAGTAAATACTACACTCCTTTACTTCTGCAGGGAATTTGGAGTACTATAAATTTTAGACCTCTTTGTTGTGTTAGACGGCTTCATTATAACTGGTCAAGAGTAGGTGTGACTAGTTTTGCAAGACTTTTTTGCCCATTTGATTGACAATGAAGACTGTGACTTGAACTCTGCCTCTATGACTGGAAACCTAACAGTCTTCCACAGAGTTCCTGCTTACTCGCAGGAACACTTCCTACCATTAAGCTCCAGTAAGCCCTGTTCTATGTGATCTTTGAGAGTCATACAAAGAATATAGTACAGTTAGAGCTTTATTCATACATAAAATATTTTTAAATAGTGACAATACAGAAGCTACCCAACATATTTGCATTTGTGGTATTAAGTGTTATGGGATGAGAGCAGGAAGAGGCACATTGGTAAATATATACTGGAAATTATTCTGAGTGATAGCATAAGAATGCTTGCAATGTGACATTTCAAAACCTATAATACTATGTGAATGTTTTATATAATGATATCAAGTTCTTCTTTCTGCCTTTTGAATGGATGCATGAGTCTGTGCAGTAAACATTCAATACCTGAGTTAGAAAGTGGATAGGGCAGTTTGATATGAACATACCAAGTGCTCATATAATAACATCGATCACTAAAATTTTCAGGATATGCTTCAATTTATTTTTGGCTCCGAGTAGTAACTGGGCACTTTAGCTCTATAAATATTATAAAGAGGGCCATTTTATAATTAAACATATTTTTTAAACTCGTCTTATTACCTTCCATTGTATCCACTGAGTCCATTTTTTGCAAAGCAGCATAATTTACAAACCACAGCGCTCGACTGGTTCCTTTGTTATTCAATAGCTCCAAAGCACATTGATGTAAGAACATGTACTGAGCCTGCATTCAATTAAACATTGAAATATTTTTAAATATTAAGAAACTAAATAAATAATTTGAAATTGGTAAATGTATAAATTCATTATTAAAATATAACTTAAATTGTGTTTTCCAAAATAATCAAGGAGAAAGTGAGGACTGCAGATGCTGGAGATCAGAGCTGAAAATGTGCTGCTGGAAAAGCGCAGCAGGTCTCCTGCTCCTTGGATGCTGCCTGAACTGCTGCACTTTTCCAGCAACACATTTTCAGCTCTTTTCCAAAATAATATCTGCATCAAAAACATTGCAATGGAGCAATCTGGTTTACTGTAAACTTTAAGCATATAATTAGAAATATATTAATTTCAATTTTAAAAAATCATTTGTACAGTTTCCTGGAGTTATAATTCTTCCAAAATGGAACAATGTCCAAAAATATATCATAACCTAACTGGAGTGGCATTACAAAATCATCAAGATTAAACAGCAAAAGATAGCTATGTGCCTGAGAGACAGTTGATGAGAGGGTTAGAAGAAATCACTTGACTTTGCTTTTACTTTTCCAAAGAAATCTGAATCATACTGAAGAATTATAAAAGATACAGCGTATTATAAGCCACAACTGGCCATTTTGTCTCTTTAAACCTATGCTTGGAAAAATTGTAAGTTTCACAATCTCTCTTAAATTGTTGGATAAAACTGAACAACATGTGATAAAGTTCCTCCACATTCACAAATTCTAATTAGTAATATTGGATATATTTTAAATGGATTTCTTTGATCATAAGCATCTTTTCTGAAGCACTTCACAAGACTGTTCAAAACTCAAAATAAAATGAAAAGATCTCTTTCTCTAAGTGACGGGAATTTTCCTTAAGCTTAATAAAAACATGTTCAGAAGTTTAACAAATGCTGAGGCACTATTATTTACCTTTCTGGGTCACAAAACAATCTCAGTTCAACAAAAAATCCATTAATGATGCACAAAATCTATTCATTTTTAAGTTAGACCTTTAACTGTTTTGAATCACCATGCCTACATAAATACAACTTAATTATTAACTTCAGACATACAGAAAGTTCACGTTACTAACTCAAAAGCCAAAAATCAAAATTAACAATAAATAATATTAAAATCACATAATTACATAACAGCCACTGAAACCAACATTGGTTACATAGAATGAACTATTCCAACGCATTTCTACTGACCTCCCATATCCTACCTCTGTAAACCTCAGGTAATCCAGAACCCTGCTTTCTATATCAATCACGATAAGTCACATGCATTTTTCACTCATACCCATGACAGAAACTGGCTTTTTCAAGCAAGACTGGAAGTATGGTTAGGAAAAACTATTAAAGAAGGCAAGTTACATTCAGTATCTTTTCTTGGTAGGATTTTAAAAACAGACTCAGCAGAGGTTACAGCACAGTCGTATACAGTCAGCAAGAAGTTGCCTTGGTTGTCCTCAACATGAGTTTGGACCCCATGAACTCTTATGGTTTCAGATGAGACATGGACAAAGAAACCTCCTACTGATTACCACATATCATCCTCCATTGGCTGATGAATCTGTACTCCTCCATATTGAACAATACTTGTAGGAAACACTAAGGGTGGCAAGGGCATAGAATAAACTGTGGATGAGGGATTTCAATGTCCACCACCAAGAATGGCTTAGTAGCAGCATTACTGATTGAGCTGGTTGGATCATAAATGATATAGCTGCTAGATTGAGTCTGCAGTAGGTGGTGAGGGTTTCAACCTTACCAATCTGCCTGCTGTGAATGCATCATAGTATCAGTAAAAGTGAGCATCACACAGTCTTTGCAGAGATGAAGTATTGCCTTCATGTTGAGAATAACCTCCATTGTGTTGTGTGGCACAAACACCGTATAAAATGGGACAGACTTTGAACCAATATAGCAACACAAGACTGGGAATCCATGAGGCACTGTGGGCCATCATCAGCCGTACAATTGTACTCCAGCACAATCTGCAACCTCATTGCCTGGCATAACCCCCATTCAATAGAGAGGGCAGGAGGGCATGTCAGGAAGCAGCACCAGGCAAACCTAAAAATGAGGTGTCAACCCAGTGAAGCTATCAAACAGGGCTACTTGCATGCCAAACAGCACAAGTGGCAAGTCATAGACAGAACTAAGTGATTCCATAACCCACAGATCAGGTCTAAACTCCTCAGTCCTGTCACATCCATTCATGAATGGTGGTGGACAATTAAACAATTCAACAGAAGAGGATACTCCAAAAATATCCCATTCCTCATTGAAGGAAGTGTCCAATACACCAGTACAAAATATAAGGCTGTAGCATTTGCAACAATCTTCAGCCAGAATTGCCAAATTGAAAAATCATCTTGGCCTCCAACAGTGGTCCCCAGCATCACAGATACCAGTCTTTGATTTACTCCATGTGATATAAGGAAATGGTGGGAAGCACTGGCTACAGCAGAGAGTATGGGCCCTGCCAACATTCCAGCAGCAGTATTGAAGATGTATGTTCCAGAACCTGATGCTCCCCTGGCATTTACCAGACAATGTGGAAATTTGCCCAGGCATTGCCTGTATGCAGAAAGCAGGACAGATTCAACCTGACCAATTATCACCCCATTACTCTACTCTCAATCATCAGTAAAGTGATGGAACCTGCTCAGTGACAACTGGTTTGGGTTCCACTGGGTCCACTCAGCTTCTGACCCCAATATAAACTTAGTTCAAACATGGACAAAAGAGTTAAATTACAAAGGTGGGGTGAGAGTGACTACCCCTGACATCAAGGCCACATTTGACTGAGTGTGGCATCAAGGACCCCTCACAAAACTGGGATCAATGGGTTTTGGGGGAAACTCTCTGCTGGTTAGAGTCATACCTGGAACATGGGAAGATGGTTTGGTTGTTGGAGGTCAATCCTCTCAGCTCCTGGATATCTATGCCAGACCCTTGCCCACTCACTTGTCCAATCTATATCCCTCTGCAGACTTTCAGAGTCCTCTGCACACTTTGCTCTAGCACTTACCTAAGTGTCATCTGCGAATTTTGACACACGACACTTGCTCCCCAACTCTAAATCATCTATGTAAATTGTAAACAATTGCAGCACCAAAACTGATCCCTGAGGCACACCACTAGCCACTAATTGCCAATCTGAATGACACTCATATATCCCTATTTTTGCTTCCTGTTATTTAAACAGTCTTCTATCCATGCTAATACATCACCCATAATACTGTGCACCTTTATCTTATGCAGCAACCTTTTGTGTAGCACCTTTTTGAATGACTTATAGAAATCCAGATACAGCACATCCCCTGGTTTCCGATTGTCCACTGCGTCCATAATGTTGCTGGGGGAAGATCCTGAAACCCCTCGCCAAGGGCATTGTGGGTTATTCTGCAGCACATGGACTACAGTGGTTCAAGAATGCAGCTCACCACCACCTTCTCAAGGGCAATTAGGGAAGGGCAATAAACATTGGCCAGTTAGTCAGCCCACATCTCAAAAACGAATAAAAAACTGAGCGACTAATGCTTTGATAAGACAATAGTTAAGTCACGGTTGAGATACTACACTGAGTTCTGTGCATTATGTTATTGGAAGGATTTAAAGCACTCAAACACTGATTGACATATAGCATGTCTTGTTACACCACAGCATATTTTTATGTCAGCATATTTGGTGATTGTCTTGCAGTCAGAATTATATTATATCATCCTTTCCATTTTTGGAGGCTAAATATCAACGCCTTTAATTTAAATCCACCTTTATAAACTTAGTTGTGCTCTGAGTAACTGTTTGTTGACTATTTTTATTGTCTCCAATTCCACCATCTATGGTTTGGGTTGTTCAGTTCAGACCAATAGTCAGAGAATTTAGTTTGCTGTTTGAAAGGACATAGGCTAGATACTACCTCCAACATATTAAGAGGTCACAGGCAATGTCAAAAAGGTCCAAATGAAATTATGCTGAGATGTTTAAAATTTGGCATTCAATTTAAGGTGGAAAGGGAACCAAAGATGATCTGGTTATTTTAGCACAGAATCTGTTTACTTCTGTGGAAATTTTACACTTACCAAGTTCTGCACCATGCACATTCGTTCACTTCTTAACTCTGCCACAAATCCAAAAATGTCCACAAAGTCATGGTGGTTCATATGCTGTAGAAGGTGATCGAGTGCAATGAAGACACCTGTCCTTCCTACTCCAGCACTGGCAATGAGAAATCCAAAAGAACACATCCTTGTCAGCTATATACAATATGCTCCCCATTAGTTCCAGGACTTACTGTACCACTTGTTCATTCAACAACAGATTAATATTCCAGATTTAGCATTATAATCGTAAATGGAAATTACAATGAATATTTAATTCTTTACATTCTGTTTTGGCTCTTTTATGATATTCTAAATATGACTATAGTTTGTACTTACTACTTTTAGCCATTATCTACATTTGCTTCCAACTTGCTTCACTTACAGTAAAATACATTAATTTGTACAACTTGATTTTGTAGTCAATTATGATTTTTAAAATCAAGAACAGAAAATCAACTATTTACTTCAAAACTTTCCTTCAACTGTAAACTAAACTATGGTCAGATGTTTCTTTGTGGAAAATTGGAAAGGGTGAGGGGAAATTCAGCAGTGAAGGCTATCACTGCATCACTGTCCCAACATTTGTTAGTATTGTCTTCGAAATTTGTTAATCATTTACATGACTAAAATTATTTTTTTAAGTAATGTTCCATATTTCACAGCTAAATGCACACAATGCATCACATTTTACAATAACAATATACTTTAACTCCAGTGGAGCAGGGAAAACTTTCTTGGGAATAATAATTCCTCCAACACCATGAGGTACTATAGATCAATAGTTTTGTTCAGCAAGTTCCTACCTGCAATGCACAACAATAGGAGTGTTATCATTGGCTCTGTTTGCTCGAACTAGCTTCACATAGTGAATCAAAGGTGCACAAGTCTCAGGAACACCATGTTCAGGCCATGAAGTAAAGTTGAAATGAGTCACCATCATATAATCACCATACTGCTCAAATTGAAATTAATCGAAAGCAGATAGAAAATTAAGACCTTAAATTATATTGCAGTACAGCATATTATATCAAGTTAAGAATGCCTAAAGGGATTTTAAATTAAGTTGGTTCAGTTTCCCTGAAGTGATACTAATTTCTTTATCTTGACACATGTAAAGTTCAAGCTTTTAATTTCAGACAATTTAAGTGAATTTGTATATACCTCAAGGCTGATCTTAGCTTTAGTACCATAACTGACCTGAAGCATTGCTAGTATGGGTTCAGGAAAATTGGCTAGGATTTGCAATTAGAATCACAGTTCAACTACCTAAGCTGGAAATATATTTGAATAAACATTGATTGAGGATAGGACTATGCACGGTTATCATATTTGTTAGGATCCCAAGTGATGGTAATACTGTTCAAGTCAAATCCCACTGTGAAACCTGGCTTGATAGACCAGATTTTTTTTTTTACTTTTGTTCATTCTAAACTATAGACTGTTCATTTTAAACTGTGGTTAGCACTGCTGCCTCACAGCACCAGAGTCCCAGGTTCGATTCCAGCCTCGGGTGACTGTCTGTGTGGAGTTTGTACATTTTCCCCGTGTCTGCGTGGGTTTCCTCTGGGTGTTCCAGTTTCCTCCCACAGTCCAAAGATGTGCAGGTCGGGTGAATTAGCCATACTAAATTGCCCGTAGTGTAAGGTGCATTAGTCAGAGGGAAATGGGGCTGGGTGGGTTACTCTTCAGAGGGTTGGTATGGACTGGTTGAGCCGAAGGGCCTGTTTCCACACTATAGGGAATCTAATCTAATTCCTGAACATCACAAGTGTACCTTTAACAAAAAAAAGACATTCCTTTCATTCCAACAATATCATTAGAAACACAAAATACCTAGTAACAATTTACCACTAATTCTGCACCAAGGCTTCTTGCTTAAGTTGGCACAGCTACAACCTCTTTCCTTCCAGCAAATTTCTTATCATTCAACATATGCTTTTTCTTCAGCTGGTATCTTTTCCTGACACCTTAAATAATCTGTAAACTAAACTCAAGGTTGCACAAACGTCAGAGCAAACACAGGTTCTCAAAACACAGTTTCCAGTGGTCTTGCAGCATTTCTTTCCAGAGATTAGCACTTTTGCCTCCATTCTCTGGCACATATAGATATACTGAATGACCTTTGATAGAAATCCCTTCTGGAATTTTCTAAATCTGTGTGTGTCCCTGGACCCCTGTTGCTATCTCTGTTTTTAATACCTTAAACTGATCTCCATCTCTTCACTTCAAGGACCGTAAAACCTCATTAGAAATACATGTACACAAACAGGTCTCCAGATTTCCTGTCACCTTATTTACAGGAACAACTCTAAGAATGAAACAAAATCAGAATGCCCCTTCCCTAGTCAAAAAAATATATAAAATATCAATCAAATCTCAAGTTATATATTGTTTTAATGTTTCCAATAATTCAATATTGCTGACACTGTTGCTCCCCAAACGTGGAGCTTTTTACTATGAGGTGGAAGTGTCAGTATTGATTTGGGGCAGACACTCTCTGCTGATAAATTCTGTGTCAGTGGGCCCCCTCTCACTACATCTGACAAAGGAGCATCGCTCCGAAAGCTTGTGATTTTGTCTAAACCTTTTGGACTGTAACCTGGTGTCATATGACTTTTGACTTTACTATGAGGTTCACAGATTGATGTGACACCTGTCTTTACCAGTTACAATGAACAATTATTGAGGTCAAACCACCAAAATGTAACGTTTCTTCAATCAATGATAAAATTATAATGGAAAAGTATAAAAGTATTTAACAAAATTAGTTCAATCATTTGAGATACGCCTTAATCTCTGCAGTTTGATGAAGGTATCATATTCATGATGTACAAAGACATTTACAGTGACAAGGTATGATAAAGCCTAAGTTCCATCATGAAAATTTTGAAAGCTTCTATTCATGTACAACATAGCTAAACAGAATAGTATTGAGTTGCCATTTTCAAATTAGACAAGATGTATTTTACAACATAATTTTCACTATCAAAAATTCCTCCAACATATTATCATATCAATTTCAGTGAGTTCACTAGAATAGCAGTTATGTACCTTTTCAATTTTCAGTTCTCGGATAGTCCAATCTGCCTGAACATCCTCTGCTAGTTTAGTGATCACAATATCCCCAAACACAGTTACTGGCTTGTTGTCCTCAGGCCAATACTGGTGACATTTAATCTAAATTGAAATAAATAATGCAACAATGTTGTGAGATTTTAATATGTCCTGTTAATAACTTCAAGTATTGCATACCATAAGATGAAAATTACCTGCACAGTTTGTGAAATGCCTTGAGACTGAAATTACTCAATATTAACTCTCATCATAACTTTGTGTCCTAACCTAAACTGGGACCTGCTGGTTAACATTCTGAGAGGCAGGACCTCTACCTCTTAAAAAGCCAATAATGCAGATGGAGCTAGGATTTCCCAAGCAAGGGAGTACCACTTCCTTACTCTCCTAGAAACCTAGGTGCTGGTGAGACAAAGCATATTGTTCTTCAGAAAGTATATAAGTAGATAGTCATGAGGAGGACAAGCTCAAAAACAGTCTGACAGTTTGAAGACACATTGTAAAACTTATCAAAATTGACATGGGAACAAAGGAAATACAGTAAAGTCCCAACATTTATGGGGAGTTGCATTTCCAGAGGATGTCACGGTCAATGACTTGTGTGAAGACATAAAATGCACATTTACATTATACAATGCAGTTCGCACGATTATTTCCAAAAAACAATGAATGAGCAAACATTAGTGTCAGTGGATAGAACATTACACAGTGAGTGTTGATTGGATAAGTGAGTTTGCGTAAGTAGGGCACGTAAATGCAGGACCTCAATGTTGGGGCAGGAGTGGGACTGAGCCTGCACTACCAATCGTAGAGATCATAGATGGTCACTTAGCAAAACACTATTTTTATCCATTATTTGTTATCTAGATGTCAGCAATATCCAGAAAACTATTTCTATATAAAAACAAGTATTATGGATACTGTAAATATGAAATGAAAACAAAGACCCAACTGGTCTGCCACATCTGTGGAAAGAGAAACAGTTAACATTTTGACTCTAATATGATTATTCTTCATAACAATTGATTTCTGTCTGGAAAGTGCCAAATGACTTAGTCTTTGCACCTTCTGGCATAGAGAATTCCTAATATTCACCATCTTCTGAATGAATAAGTTCCTCCTCATCGTCTTATATGTCCTAATCCTTATTCTAAGAGTTGTGAGCTGGCTCTAGACTCATCAGCCAGAGGTAACATTTAATCCACACCTATTCTGTCACACTCTGTAAAAGATTTATAATAGGCTAACCTCCAAAGAGGCTTTACAGATTGCTTCTTGGAGCTAGGGGCTAATCAGTATATCCATCTGAATGGCAATAGTGCCAGAGTTTCCAGCAGCCTGGGGCTGACACACACTCATTGGAACAAATGTCTGGAAGCTTCACGTAAACAAGATACTCTCTCACTAGCTTTGCATGTTATGGTGGAGCGCAGGTTAATGTAATACTGGCATAGCTTCTAGGAATATACCCATATAAGTTCAGTTCAATTAATATTTTGCGGAATTAATCAACCAATAATCCTGATGCTTTACTTCATGAAATTATAATTTATGACAAATATTGATTTGCATTTTCATGAAATAACTTTTTAAAATTTGTCATTCTGATATGTCTGACCAGCTATTTTCATTAATCTGTTCACTAAAATAGTGTGCACACATGTTCCATTCCACAGCATGTCATTGTCTTAACAGCGACTTACTCTGCCCTTTTCAAAACAGTGTGTCAACATGACTATGGATTGAGTTCTTGTCTCCCAAATCATTCTCCAAAAATCTGCCACTGTTCCTGGTAAAGGGCCTTGAGTAGCAATAAACTCATTTGGGCATAAGTAACCCTATTAAAATAGCAAATATAATGATTAAGGAACAATACATTAAAATAAAATGGCTATATATAACAATGTTCTAATTATTATCAATGTTATATTTCAAAAAATAGTTCTGTCAGCTATCCTAAGATCTAGCACGTTTACTATTCTATCAGATGTATGGAATCAAGCTCCCACTTTATTAGCTTGAATATACATTCAAAAAGGACTGAAGGGGTGTTGCACTGTCAGAAGCATCAGATGAGAGGTAGAGTTTCTACCCCTGGGCTAGGAGACCAGGTTCAAATCCCAATTGCTCTGAGGTGCGTAATGACATCTCTGAACAGGTTGATTAGAAAATATGTTAAATAAAAAAAAAACTGAGGTCACATCTGGATAGGGGATATTTCATAGCACTATTTGCAGAATTTCTCACAATCCTTCCAATGTTATTATAAGCAGCATGAAAAAAAGTTCAATTTATCTCATTGCTGTTATAGGATCTTATTAAGAGGAAGTTGGATGCATTGTTTCCCGACATTATATTGAATTAAAAACAAGTCATTCAGCACAACTAGTCCATACTAATGCATAGCTTCATTCAAGTAAATTAATAAGGCCATACTGGGACTGTGGCCTGAAACAGGGAGGCCATCTCTAATGACGCTTTGTCAGTTACCTATTTGCTCTAGGTATGATCTGGGTAACATCACCAATCTGGGTTCAAGGTAAGTTAATTACCACTCATTAGCCAGCTACCCCTACTTGGTGGAATCATTGATCCAAAACTGACCTTGCAGATTTTCCTCCCAGTCCAACCTCCAGCTTTGTCTTTGCATGTGTCATAAGAAGGATGTTATATAAAATAAAAGCTCTTTCTTCACTCTTTAATTGTAACAAAGTCAAAGCACATGCAAAATGAACCTGTTTGTACTTTTGCCATCAATTGTAAAAAAGGAAAGTTTTCTTTTTTTTTGTCATTGCAAGTCTCTCTCTTTCCTGCTATTAGAAAGTAATCTTTACTAATATGCCATCATTCTATAGGCAACTGTACTGTGGTCAAACACACATTGAGAGATATTCAATGAGAATATGAAAAAGGAATTAATAAGTGATAATTATCGGTTATGGAGCATATGGTATTTGGTGAGGGAATAATATATGAAAAAATCAATTTTCATATTTTAAGGCAGTAAAGATAATGGAGAAATTATGTTTGCAAGAGGTCACAACATGCAGGAACAAATAATTGAATAAAACAAATAATTGAATAATCTATTAATCAAACAATACAAATAACTTAGATCAGGAATTTCAGCAATCTATGTACAGATAAAAAATGAGAATCATTTTAGGGACAAGCGATTAGCTAGTAGTTCGGAGAAGGGAGGCTCATGTGTATTTTTCTAAGGCAACAACAACTAGAAAGGAATAGAAAATTTAAATTATTTTCAGCAATGTTGTTTATTCATTGTGACTACATTGTGAATTCTGGAACTCTCTACTTAATGACACTGTGGGTATACCTTCACCACTGTAGTTCAATAGGGTGTCATGACCAGCTACTCAAGTGTTAACCATAAAAAGTTGCCTTGCCATTGAAAGTGCATCCCATGGTGAATTTTAGTAGAACTCTAAATGCTTTTAAATAATCTAACATAATTGGTATTGTAATTAATGGCAATGCTACATTCTTATGATGGTTAGTGAAGTTAATTTTAAGTATATTTGTCTTGATCTCTGTGGCTGCTGGAGAAAGAAATATTGATCTACTCACTGCAACATAGCTAGCATTGATGAAATCAGATCCTGGGACACCAGCTTCAAGCATGAGCTTCACTCGATTGTTATTATCTACATAAAAGAAATTTATGTTTGTTGATAATGTCATTAATTCATTCTAAATCATATGTATAGTGCCGATATATCATATACATAAGCTAACAGTGGCCGTTTCAAATAAGTTGGAGGAAAAAGTGAAGCTACATTCGTCAAGGAATATTATGCTTTCCAACTTGTGTTTCAGACACAGCTTAATACATCAAAGGCAGTTCTTCCGACATGAGCTAAAAATGATGCAAAGTTAAAAATCACACAACACCAGGTTATAGTCCAACAGGTTTAATTGGAAGCACACTAGCTTTTGGAGCGACGTTCCTTCATCAGGTGATAGTGGAGGGCTCGATTGTAACACAGAATTTATAGCAAAAATTTGCAGTGTGATGTAACTGAAATTATACATTGAAAAATTGATTGTCTGTTAAGCCTTTCATCTGTTAGAATACAGTGATAGTTTCATTTCTTTCATGTGTAAATCACAAAATCTTTTTTTAAAAGTTGCATTCTCGGGTTAGCTGTTAACAATGGTGATAGCTAGACAATATGTTGAAGGTGTTGTCTAGCTATCACCATTGTTAACAGCTAACCCGAGAATGCAACTTTTAAAAAAAGATTTTGTGATTTACACATGAAAGTGAAACTATCACTGTATTCTAACAGATGAAAGGCTTAACAGACAATCAATTTTTCAATGTATAATTTCAGTTACATCACACTGCAAATTTTTGCTATAAATTCTGTGTTACGATCGAGCCCTCCACAATCACCTGATGAAGGAGCGTCGCTCCGAAAGCTAGTGTGCTTCCAATTAAACCTGTTGGACTATAACCTGGTGTTGTATGATTTTTAACTTTGTACACCCCAGTCCAACAGCGGCATCTCCAAATCATAAAAATGATGCAGAATTGACCTAAATTTCAGACTGCCATATTTTCTAATAAGATAAAAACCAAAAGAACTCCAAATGCTATAAATCAGAAACAGAAACAAAAAGCTCAGCGGGGCATAGATAGGGTAAATAGACAAAGTCTTTTCCCTGGGGTCGAGGAGTCCAGAACTAGAGGGCATAGGTTTAGGGTGAGAGGGGAAAGATATAAAAGAGACATAAGGGGCAACTTTTTCACGCAGAGGGTGGTATGTGTATGGAATGAGCTGCCAGAGGATGTGGTGGAGGCTGGTACAATTGCAACATTTAAGAGGCATTTGGATCGGTATATGAATAGTAAGTGTTTGGAGGGATATGGGCTGGGTGCTGGTAGGTGGAGCTAGATTGGGTTGGGATATCTGGTCGGCATGGATGGGTTGGACCGAAGGGTCTGTTTCCATGCTGTATAATCTCTATGACTCTAAGTCTGGCAACACTTGTGGAGAGAAATCAGAGTTAAAACTTTGGGTCGAGTGACCCTTTCTCACAACCTTTTGAAGAACCTGCTGAGTTTTTCTGACAATTTCTGTTTTCTGATAAGATCTTAGCCTTGGCTTCATGATGAACTTGATTTAGATTTTTTTTTGATTTACTGCAGTATACTTACAAATACCCCTGAAATACAGTGTTACAGTCTATAGAAATCAGATTCTACATTTCTAACTTTTCAGTTTGCGAATAAAAAGTAAAGAATGCTAAATTGATTGAGCAGTTGGATTAGATTACAAATCTTAAAAGGTATTAAATATATTGCTTCATGCACCTGTAGTTTAATGTTTGCATAAGTGATATTAAAGGTGCACTTTATAATGTTAAACTTATTTTGCATCTTGAAAAGTTCAAATTGACTGATGTTAAAGTTCTCATAAATCTTACTATTTCCAGATGCTTTAAGTGAAACATAATTTCATTAGTAGCTTAAAACACAAAAAGGCTTTAATAAGGATAATATTAAACTTTACAGTCTAACTTCAAGTTAAAGAATTCTTAAGATTATTTCCTTAATTTCACTTCATTCTCTTTCTTCATATCAATATTTTGTCTAATTTGTTTTAATCCATAACAAAAAGACAAAAAACTGTTTGAAATAACATGGCGTGTTTTTTGCCACATGACATGTTGCTTTGTAGATATCAACAATCTGATTAACATAAAGTTCGAATACTATTTTGAGTTTTGAAAATTGAGTTAATAACATAAGAGTTTTCTGTGCATCTGAAGTTAATAGTTAACTTATTAGTATTTCTATAGCCATAGTCATTTGTTTTAGAACAGTTCATGAGAATTACTTTGGCAGCTTAATGGGTTTTATTTACGTTGGAATTTTATGATCGAGAAAGGTGGACAAATTGTACCTCAAGGTCTCTGTTCCACATTTCTGGCCCAAGATTTTTAAAATTTGGATAGATGCACCCATAGCATGGAGGGGGAGACTTCTGGTTTGAGTTTTATTTTGAGTGGAGCAGTTTTGTGAAGTGCTTGCATGGAGATACATGGACAAAGCAGTACTCCTGAGAAGACTAGAATATAGTAAAATTCAGTCACCTTAAAGTCAGGAGTTAGTGATAGTCACCAATTGAAAGTGTTTGGATAAAACCCTGAACAGGATTGGAAGCTGAGTTAGTTTAAACCCAAGTGTATGATAACTGCAGGAGTAAGCTGTCTGAGGTTCCAATCTCAGAGTTAAAGGGGCAGTTATCTTAAATGTTTCAAACTGTTAGAACATGGGATTCTGGTTCATGTATTGTAGAAGGGTTGCTATTGGGTACTGTACATTGGAATTTTTAAAAACTTGTAAAGGAGTGTTTTGAGATTAATGAGATTTTACTTCTACTGTGTGTTTAAAACTTTGAATTTGTTTATAATAAATTGGTTGGTTAGTTCTGTTTTGTCTTCATTCCTTTTGTTTAATAAACTTCTGTTTATTGTCAAAATACAACCTGCAAAAATGTGTGCTTCAGCCTCAGCATTTTGGGAAAGCAAATCTTAGCAGGACTTATACACTTAATGGTAAGGTCCTGGGGAGCGTTGCTGAACAGAGACCTTGAAGTGCAGGTTCAAAGCTCCTTGAAAGTAGAGAAGCAGGTAGATAGGATAGTGAAGAAAACATTTGCTATGCTTCCCTTTATTGGTCAGAGCATTGAGTATAGAAGTTGGGAGGTCATGTTGCGGCTGTACAGGATGTTGGTTAGGCCACTTTAGGAATATTATGTGCTATTCTGGTCTCCTTCCTATTGGAAGGATGTTGTGAAACTTGAAAGGGTTCAGAAAAGGTTCACAAGGATGTTGCCAGGGTTGGAGGATTTAAGCTATAGGGAGAGGTTGAATAGGCTGGGGCTGTTTTCTCTGGAGTGTCGAAGACTGAGGGGTGACCTCATAGAAATCATGAGGGGCATGGATAGGATAAATAGACAAAGTCTTTTCCCTGGGCTAGGGGAGCCCAGAACTAGATGGCATAGATGTAGGATGAGAAGAGAAAGATATAAAAGAGACCTAAGGGGCAATCTTTCCACGCAGAGGATGGTCCGTGTATGGAATGAGCTGCCAGAGGAAGTGGTGGAAACTGGTACAATTACAACATTTAAGAGGCATTTGGATGGGTACATGAATAGGAGGGGTTTGGAGGGATATGGGCCAAGTGCTGGCAAATGGGACTAGATTACTTTCGGATATCTAGTCGGCATGAACGAGTTGAACTTAAGGGTCTGTTTCCGTGCTGGACATCTCTATGACTCTATGACTCAGTGAGAGACCAATTACATTAATTTCATCAATTATAGCATTTTCCTCAGACATGGCAGACAAGAGAAAATTGGCATCTCACTTTGTGGAAAGGGACGTGGAGGTCCTGATCGATTGGGTGGTGTAGAGAAGCACTGAAATCTTTCCCTAACATGCTCTGACCTATCCCAACATCCCAAAAAACTATTTCAACATGGCCTCTGTGCGGCTGACCCACTGTCTCGGAATACCTCATCCCTGACAGATGTGGCAAATACATTCATCTCACTCTTCTGATGCCTCATTCCAGGAAAACAAAATCCCACAGTAGGGAAGCAAGAGCCAAAATGAGCAGTGGGGAGCCCTACATTCATCACGTCATCACTACCAGGACCAAAACCACTCCTGAATTACTCTACTGCCTCCCCTTTACAAATATCTATTTATAAGTTACTCCGCTTCATAACTCTGCATCTCTGTATGCTGCTTCTAATCCCCATTACTGACTTTCACAGCTTCCCTTCCCAGCAGTGTCCCCAAATAACTGCCGCTTGAATTTTAGTGAATGGATCCCCAGGACTGACTGTGGTCCACCTCTTGACAGATTGGGACGTATAGACCAACTGATGACACTCCAGATCCCAGACTGATCTCTATGCAGCTCTGACTGACCTCCCATGCATCCTTGCATGGACCTTACCACCAAAAGGGGATGACTGACTGTATCACAGCGCCTGGACTGATATTGGAGATTACCCTTGACTTACTGAGCCTGACTGAAGAGAGAATTTCCCTTGATTTGACTCTCAGACTTAGACATACTCATTTGGTTGATGTACTTGCAGTGTGTTTACTGTGTACACTGATGACACATGGTGAAGCTGTGAGCACAATAATGTACAGCAACGTGTCTATTCCTTTACTGGTCACTAATAACAAGCTGCTTGTCTTTGTGACTGTACTAAAAGGCAAGACAAGAAACAACTACTTTTAGAATTTCAGCTGTGGCTGAGGGGACGTGGCACAAAAAGACAAGGCAGAGCAAGGCAGGGATGTTGCGAGCACTCAAAAAGGGAAAAGACTAGTGCTGAGACACCAAGCAAGAAAGCACCCTGGTTAAATCCATGAGATGGATGTCTATCGCTGCACTCAATATGTCTTGGTATCAGCATACCATTGAGAACTGATTGTGTATCTCAAAGTGCAGCACTGAAGTGCAGAATCATATTCTAAGTGGAAATGTGCCATGAGGCTGTGATTATACTGGCGTGTGTCAGAAGCCAAGATCTGTGGACAGGCGGTGCATGTGAACCCTGCCCACAGCAGGTGCCCTGTAATGTTGGTGCTTGGTATATGAGATGGAGATCCAGAGGAGCAAGCAGAGAGCTGACATTTGACTTTCATGTCAGGAATTATCACTATTTGTTTTTCATCTGGCAGGTGGGAGAATGAGAAATGTAACATAAATAATGTGAGATTAGCTAATAATGGTATGTTAATTCACGAGAATGCATACAAATAGATCTCTCACTGCTCACTAATGTTAATCCTGTTTCACCGTTTAACACTGGGGAAAAATAAGACTTTTTCACCAATGCCCATGTCATTCAATGCTTAGGAAGATTTCATCTGATTGGGAAATGCATTGTTCAGGATTACTAACAGTGTATATCACTACTTTTTTTTGTTTATTCATGGGATGAGAGTGACACTGTTTAGGCCAGCATTAATTGCCATCCCTAATTGCCCAGAGCAGGGTGGGGAGAGGGGTTAAGAGTCAACCACATTGCTCTGGGTCTGCTGTCATATGTAGGCTAGACCAGGTAAGGATGGTAGTTTCCTTCCCTAAAGGACATTAGTAAACCAGGTGGGTTTTTCCAACAATCAATTTGTGGTCATCATTAGTCTCTTAATTCCAGATTTTTTCATTGAATTCAAATTCCACCATCTGCTACAATAGGATTTGAACCTGCGTGCCCAGAATATTACCTGGGTTTCTGGAGTAATGTCCAGTGATAATAGCATTGGCCATGTCCCAGCACTAGGCCATTTCCCTTACCAATACTAATCATGAACTGCTTTTCATTTGTTTCACTTGAATTAATGTACACTGATGGCTGTAAAAAATAACAGGCAGGGTATTGTATGTGCCAACTGGGTGTGTTTTCGGCATGGTAGTTGTCTGCCCAGATTGCCACTTCTATACATACCCATAATCTCATTACAGAAGCAGAGTAGGTGCTGAAATTAATGTCTTTAGCCTGTGTGACAAAGCTAATTGTAATCCCCAACACAGTTATCAAAATGAACTAGGTTGGTATGAATTTTTTACCAAATTTAATGGGGACTTATTAACTGAGAACCAAACTGAAGGACCGCAACTGTATTTGGTGAGAGTTATTGACAGAATTGCGTTTTTACCAAAATGCAACAAGCAGAAACCAGGTAGTTCCATCAAAGAAAGGAAAAGAAATCTAGAGACTAAGTCATTCCAAGCAGCTCCTGTGCATCTCCTAGTGGTCAGTTTGACAACAGCCTTGGCTGTTATTTCTCACTTGACCTCTAAACATGTGCTTCATGATTGTGAAATCAATTAGAAACAAATAATAGAGGGGACAAAACAAGAATCAGCTAATTCATCAATTTTTTTTAGCACTTTCAGATGAGTAAATATTTGATTTGGAAAACAATATGCTAAAATGGAGATAGAACTGATCTTTAACAAAAATCTTATTGTCTTTCTGGGGAAAAGATGGCTGTTGTAGCACCAATCCCCGATCCTTAATTTAAATCTAACTGAATAAATATTACACAAAGAACTATTGCAGAAAATATTTTACACTTGTGTATGTTGTCCCCATGTTCTTAATATAAAATACAACATTTTCTCAAAAATATAACATCATTTGACTTAATTAGCTGGAGAACTTTACTGATCTCTATTATGATCAGATATAAAATGGTATTTGTTTATAGCATTTAGAACAATACATCAAAATTTTTGCACCATTACTGACATCGTCTCGAAAACTGAAACTTCACATATTAATTGAAACATTTCTGAAAAATATTTCAGATAATACTTCTGCAAAGGTCCTCTAATCGAAAAATTTAATAGAACTTACAGGGCTTTATATTTGCAAAGCGATTCTTGGTTCGATTCCAGGGCAAGTCAGCATCAGATGATGTAAGTTCCTGACCCAGTTTGGGGAGTTCCTTTAAAATAAATATTTCAAACTGTCATTTCTGACAATCAAAACTGATAAAAATATCCATGAATAGCCATGAATCCAGTACTATTAAACTTCCTGCTCGGGAGATCTGTTTCCAAACTAAGCTAAGCATCCTCTTTTGAGTCTTGCAACTGGTTTACAACGTATCACTTAAGTACTATAGCAACTTAAGTACCATACTTAAGCAAACATAATAGGCAGAAAAATTTAACAATGTCTAAAACTGGAATACCAACAAAATTCAGCGAGCTTGCTAAAGTGAGCAAGGTGATGTGTAGGCTTGGATGATTGCACAACAGTGTCCATATCTGACTCCTGACAACAGGAATACTGCCCCATATAGAATGAGTGCCATTGGGTTTAGAAATGAGCCACTTCAATCAAAATATCCCTGCCCCACAGGGATTAATGAAGATTCAAGGAGTAAAGAGACTCATTAGGGTCTCCTTTGCCTCCAGAAGATTGCCTGACAAGTTCTGACATGTGTGCGTGTGCACGCGTGAAAGTGTGCTTGTGTATGTTTATAGGAAAGGGGATTCCAATGCAGGCTACCTACTTCCTTGGACTATGAATGGTCGGCAACTCTTGGGGCTGAGATTTCCACCTTAGACTCACAGGACGCCTCACAGTGTCCAGTTAACTATCTGATTTCCTCATAAATGTATCAGGCCTTCTATTAAAAAGTGATGTGAGATTCCTACCAGTTTTCCTAATACTAAATTCTGTACATCTTTTCTTTCATAAGACAATCAGATGGTCTAAAGGATTTGGTGGCAGGAAGACTCCTGATTCTGTTCACATTTCTGCCTTAAATTTCAATATTTCCATTGATTAAAAAAGAGCAGTCACAGAATCAGTATCTTAAATGGCATCTTACTGATGCAAAAGTAGATCAATTGGAGACAGTCTTGAAAATAAGTGGAAGTATCTTAATTTGGAATACATTGAGAAAGATGATTAGTTGGAATTTCTGCACAGCTTCCCCAGTTTCTAATTATAACTTGCAAAAAGTGAAGTAAGCCCTGGAGAACCAGTCAGTGGGTTCCTTTAACCTGCCATCAAAGTCATTGTGAAAGATTGGGGACCCAAATTTCTTTGGACCTGAAATGTAGCCTCAATTTGCTGGGAGAACAACCATATTGAGCAAGATCCAGAAATGTTGCCTTGTCATTTAGTATCTAATGAGGACTTCATATATAGCATTCCATCCAACCAAAGGAGAATGTGTGGGAGTAGATTCAATAGAATAATTTCCCTATGCCAAAATTCAAGTGGATTAAACATCCAATGATCTGTTCACCAGGATGAGTCAATCATACACGATTATAGGGGAGAAGTGGAGCCGAACAAAATTCACATTCAATTAATTAACAAATCTACAGTAAAGAGATAGTCTAAGTAACAGTGACTATGAAATGGCTATATTGTCATAAAATCCCACCTAATTTACTCATGTCCTTGAGGCAAGGTACCTGGAGGCCTCCCTAGACTTCAGACCTATAAAATATGGTTGACTATTAATTGCTCTCTGACACAGTTAAGCAAGCCACCCAATTGCTTCAATCCATTACAGAAGAAAAATTTAAAAAGCAAAACTGGATAGAGCACCCATCCAGTGGGCACTTGGCAATGTTATGATCCCAATTGATGTTAATACCAGACAAGTCAGATCCTAGAGTGAAACCTGGTTTATTAGATCCTAACTCTATTTTATTTTTGACCATGGAGGCCAGTGATTGAATGTGTTCACAAGAGATTGTCAGTGTACATCTAACTGAAAAAATAAAATAATTTATTAACAGGTTTTATATCCAATATGGGAGCAGAGCAGTGCCCCGTCTTTCTCTAGTCCCACTGCTGCACTAGTCAGAACATAAATTTAAAGTGTTTTACCTAAGTCCTAATAAGGCCACTCATGTGCTTCTCCTCTGTGAAAAGATCCATCAACTAAATTTCTTTGGTAAACATTAGTGATTTATTATAAGACAAAATCTATCCAATGAAGATGCACAATTGGTTAACACACATAATTTGTGTGTTATGCACACACACTGGAAAATAAACAAATTTCTCCACCCTTTCTGTCCAAGGGTGCTTTTTACGGAGGACGAAAAAAAGGTATAGACTGTTCCAAAGTCTGTCCATCCAGTGGACTTGCACATATGGTCAAGTTACAGTTTTTCCTGTGGTCTTAGCAGACATAGTTAGCTCAGGAAATACAATCTTGAGAAGTTCATTTCATCACTGACTTCCATAAGAACAATTAGGTTTCACATTTAATTCACCACAAAGGTGCATCAGAAACTGGAGACTTTTGCCGAACACTTTGTTCTTAGAAGACCTTTCCCAAATAAATCTAAAACAAAAACTCTAAGCTTGAAACCACTGTTTATACTGGCTAGCTATAAAGCCTAGTCAAAAACAAGAGTTTTTTCCTGAATTGAGTTCAAGTAACCAACACCAACAATTATCACAATCATATAATTCTGAGAGGAATTGCTTGAAAAAAAGTGCTAATATCTTTCCATTGAGCCTTTAAATAAAATCCAGGCATCTCCATATTCTTTCAAAATGAAGTACTTAAAATGAAATATTAAATATGAATTGGTTTCATAATACAAGGTTTAAAGACATGCACTATGTTATACTAGACTAAAATAAAATTTGAAAAAAACATCATTCCAGAAATCAGAAAAGAATTCAAACTCATTCTATTCCTTTTATTCTTACAAACACTCAAATCTTAATGAGGTAACCACCATTTCCAGACAATGATACTTCAATCAAACACATACAGATATAGCTTTAACTGGCTTTTTAAGATGAATTTCTGTGCAACCTCTAAATGCTTTATTCCTTCAATGGTGTCTCTCATCAAGACACCTAATGCAAACTGCAAACTAAATTCACGGTTACTTCAGAGCAACTACATGGATTTCCTAAACTGTGTCCAGTAATCCTTCATTGTCGAGCATACATCACACATTGACTGACTTTCTGGACTGTTGTGTTTTTCTGTATGTCTGAATCTCTGTTATTAGGCAACAGCACATCTTTCATTTTCTTCTACCATTTTTATTAGTCTACTTAACTGTTAACACCCAAGCTCTTCAAATAAAGGTCAGAAAACATCATCAAAATGTATGCAACCAAAACTAACCTCCCGACCTCTCATCATCACTGCACCAAGCTCAGGAATGAAATTTTAAAAGTGACTAACCAAGTCTTTACCTTCTCAACAGAAAAAATACAAATATAATTTAAACTTTATATGTTGTTCTTACCAGCCCAAGGTGGTATTCTGGACCCCAACATTTTCAGCTGCATAATTAATTACCTTTCTTTCACAATAGGAGCAGAGATGGGAATTTATCACCACTGATTGCATAAGCTTCAACACTATTTGCAACTCCTCAGATACTGAAGCTGTCTGTGCCCATATGTAGTAAGATTGGAACAATGTTGGAGCTAGGGCTGATGAGTTGCATGTTACCATTTGTGTCACACAACTGCCAGCCAATGACTACCTCCAACAAGACAGAATCCAACCATCCTCTCTTGTTATTCAATGGTATTATTTTCATTGAATCCTCCAGCATCAGAAACCTGGGAGTTACCATTGATCAGAAGCTGAACTGTATAAACTGAATGGACTAACCAAATAAATAGTGGCTACAAGAACAGATCAGAGGCTTGGAATTTTTTTGACAAGAAACTCACATCCTGATTCCCCCAATCCTATCTATGGTCTACAAGGCTCAAGTCAGTTATGTGACTAAACACTTTCCATTTACTTGGATGAGTGCAGTTCCATCACTCAATAATCCCAACACCATGCAGGACAATGCATGTTGTTTGATTTGCACATTATCCATCATCTTAAACATTCACTCCCTTCCTAATGAGTTACCGTGGCAAGAGTGTGCACATTGACCTGCACTGCAGCAACTTGCCAATGCTCCTTTGACAACTCCTTCCAAACTCTTGACCTCTACTTCCCAGAAGGACAAGTTCAGAAGGCACAAGGGAACACCACAACCTGCGAGTTCCCCGCCAAGCTACAGACCATTCCTGGTGTAGAAATATATTGCTGCTTCTTCACTGGATTAAATACTCCCTTCATTGCAGCACTATGGATGTTTCTTCACCACATGCAATGGTCTAAGAAATGGCTTACTACTACATTTAGAAGTTTACTAGGAATGGACCAGAAATGTTGCAATGTCACAAATGAATAAAGACGCGATCATATGGTATCACTGATAGTGGAACACAAGTGTGCTTCTTTTGAATGTTAGCCTTTTATTTTCCAGAAGATGAAAAATGATACATACTTGCAAATAGGTTTGGACAGTTGATTTATATTGCGTGTGGAAGGTCTGCATGGCAGAAATAACCATGCAAGGACCAACTGACAGGAGCCCCAATGGCAGAAGCATGACTGGAATATACTAGATGGCTGAAATACAAGAGAAGAGTGGGAATACAAAGGACGAGGATACTATTTCTAAAGATAACACAACATCTAGCCCTCCTATTCACTCACGCAAATGGTGCAGGAAGTGTTACACAGCAGACAGCGTTGGCCAGCCATCACAGCTTCGGATTTAATGCAGGCAATTTTGGGATTTCTCATGGACCAGTATAATGATACACAAGGCCACTTCCCTCCCAAGAGGGAGAGATTAATAAACAGACATATAGAGATATTCAAGAAGAGAGGCATGACTAGAATACAAGTGTCTCCATTTAAAAATAAAAATTGAACTGAACTGTTCAGAAAAGCTACTTATTCATAAATCTCTGGATTGATTTTAGTCATCCCATCAAAGCAGGAACCATAGGAATGGGCGTGGCTGGACATTAACCTCATGGAAGAGGCTGATGCAGGATTCTTGCTCGCTTTCGGCAAGATGTCAATGAGGCTAATTAATAAGCTAATTGACAATCCAATTAAGTTTAGTAGTGTCTCAAGGATCAAAGAGAGTTACGTGACTTTTCCTATCTCTTAAAGGCTGGCCAGTATAACTCTGTAAGGTTCCCACAAACCTACGAATCCCTCATCGTCAAACATTTTGACTGGGGAACCTGGTATGGTAGGGGTATTGTGGAAGAGCTTAGTGAAAAGCACCCCACTGCCTGTGTCCCAGAGCCCCCAGCAGTCACTCCTGTCCCACTCTCACTCATCTGAGCCCAGGAACCAGCAACAATTCCTCCTGAAGTCCTTGGAGCACCATCAGCGGTTGTCAGTTCTGTTCACTGGCAGCTCTTTCAGAATGGGGTTCTACCAACAGGGTCCTAACTCAAGGGGGTGTCCCCCGCTAGCTAGTTAAACAGGCATCTAATCTGTTGGGCTTCCCTACAGAGGTAATGCTGACTTCCCACTAGTTCTCTAACCTGTTGGGAGGAACCATGTCAGGCTGTTTAAATCCCATTATCTACACGGAAAGCAAGCAGCAGCATTAGATGACATAAGATGATTTTGCAAGATAGTAGTCATGAAACAGGTTAACAAGAAGACACAGTTGCATCCCAATGACAGGGAAAGCCAGAGGGAATGAACAAAAATATGGTCGCTGAACCTCATTTTCTCTGGAAACATTCATACAAATTGCAACCCATTTGTCACCCTGTGAGTAACAAATGCGCCATCAGTGTTACTTGCCCTGTGCAATTCCTCTTGATGACATAATATGATATATAGTTTATGCACCTACATTATTATATCTTCCAGGTTTGCTTCGTGGGTACATCAAATGACTTAATAAAAAATATTTCTTATGGGATGAAAGTAGCCTTGTACTGAGTCACAATTTAATTGGGCTAACTGTTTGCATTATACCTGATGCTCTGGCAGTTGACTGGCCCTGTCTGGTGTTTGGCACATCCTTCCCACATTTGAGTGAGAAGGTGAGTGAGATGAACTAGCATCTCTATCCATTGTGTCTGCCTCTACTGCTCAGCATTCGGAGGTTGGGCTACATCACATTAGCCTAAACTGTTGTTGTGGTTTTTACTGCAGAGGCCCCGAAATTTCCACAGAATTATGAAACATACCATGAAACCAGAGGTGAGGTAAGAGTGACTGCCATTGATTCAAAACGGAATTTTAATTTAAATTTAAAGTTGCTCTGAATGGAGAACTGGTGCGTTGAAAATGATCTTGATACTTTCAAGGATAACAGAATTTTACAAATAGTTCAATAGAATTTTGTAGCATTACCCTCTGCCTAATGAACACATATAGTGGCACCCCAGAAAGAAAAAATGTCAATCTGGGGTGGTCTGCAGAGGATCAACTACACGGAAGTGGCTGGCAAATGATTCCGATCAGGTTGCCACCTATAGTGAAAAGTCAAAATTAGTGTAATGTTACTATATAAACATTAAACTTGGTAATTGGGTATTGATTATCAAGGCAAAGGTTCTCACTTGTCTCACATACACTCAACTAGACATAAATTGTGACATGTGGAGCTTCTAAATTTTTGGCATGTTGTGACAACTGTTGAAGACATACCGAAAATTCTTCTTGAAACTTCATGTTGTTATTAACACACAGATCTTCTACATGCTGCAAGAATAACTTCTTGCTAATGGGCCTGTGGGATAGATTGAACAAAACAAATTACAAAATCATATCATTTATTTCAAAATTTGTCACAAACATACAGATCACTCTGTGGATTATATACTGAACTCAAAAATATCTAGAGTTAAGATACTGCAATTCTTTAGAATAAGGCACATAGGCCTGATAAGGAAATATTTAAATAGTGATGATTTGTTTGAAGGGATGGTTAAAAGGGTATGTGTAGATTTGATAAGTGTTGAGGACTTTTGTGGAACTTGAAGTTCTTTCTTGGAATTAGGAATAAAAAACAAATGCAATGAAAGTATTATCATTCTGTCCTGCTCTCCAAGGAATTTAAATAAGCCCACATTGCTTCCAAAGCTGAAACACAGATATGTAAGGTTCTCTCCAGAGGGAGAAAAAAAAAGCCCTTCTCCAGTTACCATGCAATTGGTCATGCTTTTATGATTTATATTGCTTGTCTTTTAATCTGACAGAAAATAGAAACGAAACCACATCAAATTTTATCCAGCTATGAACAACAAAATAGAAATTTGCAACCACTTACTTGAGGGATTTCCTATAACTGAGTAATCTGCAATGTAGAGATTTTTCAAAGTTTTGCATTTGTTTATAGTTGACACAATATACAAAGAAGTAGCGTAAAGTATATGCAACAAATATTATTACTATGAAAAGCGAAAGCATATTTTTATATTTTAAACTAAATTGTCACATATTTTAGATATATATACTTAAAAACTATGACAATGTTTATGACACAAAAAGCATAAAAACATAAAAATATAAGAACAGCAATAGGCTATTTGGCCCCTCAATCCTGTCCTGTCATCAGCAAGATTATGGCTGGGTCTGCTCCAGGCATCAATTCTTCTTACGTGCCACCTCAACACACCCTTTAACTGCTTGATATTTCAATAATTTATGTAATCCCCCAATTAACTGTTTTCAGTCATTTAGCCTCCACAACTCTTTCAGGTAGAGAATCCCAAACACTCACAACCCTCCGGGAGAAACATTTCTTCACACTTCAGTGTCCCCTTATTTTGTATCTATGCCTCCTAGTTTCAGATTCTCGCAATAGTGGTAACATCTTGTCAACATCTACCCAAAGCCCCTCAGAATCTTTAATGTTTCAATAAGATCATCCCTCCTTCATTTAAAGTCTAATGATTAAAGACCTAACCTGTTTTGCTGTTCTTGATGTCAACTCCTGCGCCTCAGGAGTCAAGACTAGTGAATTTTCTTTAAACAACTTCCAATGCCAGTAGTTTCTTCTTTTAAATACAAGGACCAAATTGCACAAAGCATTTTGGGTTGTACCTCACCAACTCCCTGTAACATGTTGTAACAAGACTTCCCTGTTTTAAAACACCAAGTCCCTAACAATATGGGTCAAATATCTTAATTACTTGCTGAACCTGCATCACAATGCTTGCATTTCATAGACAAGTACATCCAGATCCCTCTACACTGCATCCTTTTTGGAATCTCTCTTCATTTAAATAATAGTCTTTCTTTTGACTCTTGTTACCAAAGTGCATGACCACACACTTTCCCACATGGAATGACATCTGCCAGGTTTTTGGCCAGTTGCTCAATATCACCTTGAAGATTTCTTATGTCCTTATCAAAACATGCCCTCCTCCATATTTTTGTATCATAGTTCCATCTGCACTCTAAGTTCCTCCCGAGCCCAAATAGATGTCCTGAACCTTTTCAGTGTTGCAATGGAAAGAGGTAAGTTACAAGAATAGGGGGAAGGGCTATTCCACAGGCATTACGTGTGAAGGTATATTGGCATCCCAACATTGACTGTGCTGAGAGGTCCAGATCAGGCAAATAGCTTGGGCTCTTGAATACCTCTAAAGTAAGAAAACAAATTCTGAAGTTTTACTTAACTGCACATAGAACCCTCCCTCCATCCCCTGCTCATCAGCCAAGGGTAAAATGGTAGGTTGGGTGGGTAGATACCAGAATCTCTGGCAAACATGTGCTGCTGAATAAATGGAATGCACCTGAACTGATGTTTTCCTCCACATGCCCTTTCTAATAAGTAGCTGTCTCTCTGAACCTGAAAGACTCCAATAGAATCCCTGTTCAGGCCCATGAAATTTACTTTTATGATTTCTATGCTCTCTAAATTTAAAACAAAGGCGGAAAATCTTCTGAGTAAGCTTTCTCAACTAGAATCATTAACTTTTTATTACTATTGAGTTTTATTCACGTTTTTATTTTTTTATTTCAGTATGGGTCTATTCTTTAAGCCCTAAACTATCCATTTTCACAGATGTTCATATTTTTATGGTATATTTTTATGCTTTTTTAGAATGTGTATTTCAGATTGAGAGTATTGATTTTACTTCAAGCAATTTTACAGCTGAATCTCACAGCTGGACAATTTTCTTTACTAGATTTGTTATGGCCATAAACAGTATGTTAGCTTTCCATAACTATAATAGTGAAATGCACACAGCAAAGTTGCCAAGAAATTGCAATCCACCATGTTTCATGATTTATTAGCAGTACCAGGAAAATTTGAAATGCAAAAGTGTAATAATGAGTGTTCATTATTCATTATGCCATCGAGAAAAAGCACAGATATTGAATATTTTGAACTCTACAACGTCCATTTAGCATTACTTTGGTCCTAATGTGTAACAATATCCTGCATACATTCTGAATTGATTTTGCTTAATACCACAATTACAACAAGTCTTCTCTGAACCATCATAGGCTTTATGGACCTTCAATCAGGATTTAAACTATTTAATGTTTAATGTATTAAAATACTGAGCATTATGGTAGAAGTACTTTATGGTTTATTTAGTTTGGGACAATTACAGATGGGTTTTTCCCTTCTTTGATGTGCCATGGGCAATGGTGAGAAAGGTGGAAAAGTTTGGCTAGAATGAAAAAATTGCAATCTCAGCATCAAAGAATTCTTTTCTGATTTCCCCTAAAGCTTTAAATGACAACTTCACAATCTTGCTATTGAACAAGAAATACTTTATTTGCATCTCATTAGGAGCCCAACTCCCCTAGTGCTATTTCCAATTCTCTTTCTAGAGAGGACAAATTCCCAGAATATACGCCAGAGAAGGTAAAAGACACCTCAAGCTTGTCGAACACTTGTCTCAGTTCTTCATCACAATGTCCCTGTATGCTCCATGATTGCCATCTTCCTTTATCCTTTCCCATGGAAGTCAGCAGTAGCAAACCATACACCTCATCACATCAGCATGCCAGCCTTTAAGCCAGCTCACACACTGTTTTGGCCCTTCAATACTTTACATTAGGACTCGGGGACACAAATGACTTGCATACTTCTGTCTTGTTGCCTTTCATGCAGGGACACATACATGCATCTAATGAGGATGCATCTTATGGTCCTTATCCTGCCTTCTATACACTCATTCAATTTATGCTTCCTTAGAGGCTGCTTTGTGACTTGCATTGCTTTTCAGCATAATGAGAGAAGCAGGCAGCTTGTCACGATGGGGAGCACTGACTAGTCAGGGGTGGACATGGTTACATCAATGTTACATATGCAGCTTGTACCAGGCGTTTAGGGAGCAAACACACCGCATTTGCTGCAAGCAAATTACCATGTCTATACGTCAGAGGGGGACTACAGTCAAGGGACACATCTAATTCTGGTCTGGAGTTGGCCATGGCCAATCAAGCACTTACTCCTGCCAAAATTCAGGGAATTGTGGGCTTACAATCCAGGAATTAGGCCACAGTCAGCCCTGTGGGTCAAGTATAACCAGTCTAGAGATTGCAAGTAGGTAAAACGAGCGGCACGGTGGCACAGTGGGTGGCACGGTAGCACAGTGGTTAGCACAGTGGTTAGAACTTTTGCTTCACAGCGCCAGAGACCCGGGTTCATTTCCCGCCTCAGGCAACCGACTGTGTGGAGTTTGCACATTCTCATGTGTCTGCGTGGGTTTCCTCTGGGTGCTCCGGTTTCCTCCCACAGTCCAAAAATGTGCAGGTTAGGCGAATTGGCCATGTTACATTTCCCGTAGTGTTAGGTGAAGGGGCAAATGTAGGGGAATGGGTCTTGGTGGATTGCACATCGGCGGGTCGTTGTGGACTTGTTGGGCTGAAGGGCCTGTTTCCACACTGTAAGTAATCTAATGCAATCAAAACAGGGAATTGTGGAGACTCCAGAGTTGTTTCAAGTTGGGGTAGTTCTGCCAAGTCATTCTGAGGGTGGGCTAGTCAGTCCCAATGGCTTGCTCAATAATAGTTCATAGAGCTTATGAGGTGGTAAAACCATGGTGTCTTGGGGAACGGCAGTCATCTCAAATCTGGGGATTGGCTTAATTTAACGGGGTCACTGAGTGAATGATGACCTTGTTATTACTGCAGTCTTTCAATTTTTATCTGTTGCTGACTAAATATTTCATGATCCATCTGATTGTACACTTGATATCATCAGGTAATGCCCTTCCAATTACCTACACTTTCTCTGTCCTATTGACTGTAAGGGAAAAAGAAGCTGTCATTGAGAGAGCTTAGTAACATCACCTGGTGCTAAGGTTATGTGGCTGTTCAGGCTTCAGTCAGCATATCATATCCAAGTATCATGCAGTGAAATCTTTGTAAGAGAGAGCAAGTTGAGAGCAATCTAGAAAACCCCTTTCCACCATACATTTCAGAGTCCAAATAGACTGCTAGGTTACCCATAAATATATGTATACCCTGTAGGACAATGCTGAATCCGTGAATGTGATTTGTGCAGTTGTTCATGGGGTAGGTCGAGTGAGGTCAAGGTCCCCTCCCCTTCTCAATTTGCTGTTGATGTTTAGTACCTACAGCTAGAGCCAATGGAAGTAGGACCACACACATATCTGGCAGACACCGAGTGTGCAACACCTGAATCTCCCTGACAGTTTCCAACTTATCCATGGAGACAGATAGACACATGCACCACAGTAATGGTAATGTTGATAGCCTTCTCCTTCCTTCAATCCAGCCTGCCAATAGCCATTGAAAATCCTGATGCTGTTCCTGTCTGCGCTTCTTTACAAAGGCATTTATGGCCAGGAGCATGGGATTGTCTTCTGCCTGAGGCTGAGCAGATGTCTGGTCTCTGGGAGTGCCCTGAATGGTAGAGTCCTGGGACAATTCTTCCACAGCCACCTGTAGAGGTGAGTCAGTGGTGTGCTCACCAAATTGTGCTCCTGGATAGAGAATCCACTGAGCTGGGGCACAGTGTAGGTGGAGGCCTTGCCAGTGTATCCTTTGGGAGTTCCTGGAATAAGGGGAACAGGACAGTGTCAAGGTACGCGGAGATAAGTTCAGTGGGACAGGAGCAGGCTGAAACTGACAGGACATTTAAACTGCAAATGGAGAATTCAAATCCTGATTACCTATGTATCTGTTAGGAGAAAGTGAGGACTGCCGATGCTGGAGATCAGAGCTGAAAAATGTGTTGCTGTTACCTATGTATCCGTAACTTGGAGTCACACAGCAGAAGTAGACCGTTGGACTCAACAGTCCATGTTAATGTTTATGCTCCACTTGAACTTCCTCTCATTATTCTCATCTAAATCTACCATCATAACCTTCTCCCTCATTTGATTGCCCAGTTTCCTTGTAAATACAACTGTAATATAACCAATGTTAGATACAGGATTAGTGTAAATTCCTTAATTTTCAATTATTTCCTGAGAACCAAAGGCCAGAGTGTGGTTTGCTTTTTCCTTAAAAGCTGGACACAATACCTAGTGATTGATGTATTTGTACTCCAAGATGTCCACATTATTCTACCCAGAGTATTTTCTGCATTTAATTCTACAAAACATTTTGATTAGCTCTACTGAGCAAAGCCAGGACTTGCATAATCTTTCACAGTAAATAGCAACAGGAGCATTTTAAGGTTACAAGAATGTGAGGACTGCAGATGCTGGAGATCAGAGTCGAGAGTGCAGTGCTGGAAAAGCGCAGCAGGACAGGCAGCATCCGAGGAGCAGGAGAATCAACACTTTGGGCAAGAATTTTCATCAGGAATTTTGATGAAATGTCGTTTCTCCTGCTCCTTGGATGGTGCCTGACCTGCTGTGCTTTTCTAGCACCACTCTCTCAACCCCCGATTATAATGTTTGTCCAACTTTACAGTGATACCATATTTGCCAAAGTACTGAAAGGGCCATACCTAGTATCCACATGGTCACTGGGGTACTCTGCTGCTGGTTGTCTTCTGGCACCATCTCCTGCTTCTGCTCTACTATGTACTAAACTAAGTGACTAACCATAAACTAACTTGGCATTACCTCCTCAAATGAATTATTTACATCCTTCTTAGTGTGTTGCTATTTTGATGCTTCAAACTATTGATACAAATAATCAAGACTTTTTTTATTTTAGTGACAGTGGTGTTTCAAAATGTTATCAATTGATAAAGAGTCTCATAAAATTAAACATCAGCTTTTTTAAACTTAATGTTCAATGGCATAGAAAGAATGGTCATATTTTTGGTTTGAAGTGTTAACTAGCTATCCATAGAGAAATGTAGGAGCCATAAATTTCATTTATCGTTACAATTTGTTGGAGCTTTGTAAGAATGGTAAAACCCTTTTGGAGTCAACTGATCCTCAGTTAGACCATCAGAAAGGAAAATTCTCATTCAATGCATTCAGAAGGCAATCAGATGTCGAAGTTCCAATAATAAATGAGAGGCATTTCAACCAGATGTTTCAAACATTCTAAACTTCATATGCTGAAGAGAAGCAGAGAGATTTAGGGAGGAAAATCCAGAGTTTTAGGCTGACACTGTAGAAAGCATTGCCATCAACTATGGAGCAGTTCAAATTGGGAATGCTCAAGAGGGCATAATGAGAACAGCACAGATTTCTAACAGGACTGTCAAACCACTGGAGATTACAGAGATAGGGAAGAGCTATGGAGGAATTTGAGAATTTTAAATTTGATGTGTTGCTCAGGTGATAGCTAATGTAGGTTAGTGAGCATAGAAGTGATGTGTGAACAGTACTTCATCCAAGTAAGGACAGAGAAAACAGACCTTTGGATGACCTCAAATTTATTAAGGATACAAAATGGGAGATTGTCTTGGAGAATGTAGGAACCTCAAGTCTAGAACTAGCAAAGGAATAGATGACAGTTTCAACTGATACAAGAGTAGAATATGAAAACTGAGTGGTGCACAAATTAGGTAACCGATTAGGTGCTTGTTAGTGGGCTACATTATTATCATTTCCTTTGCGTCATCATTCGAAATATACATACCAAGAAGATGTTAAAATGTTTTAGTCATCAGATTTCTAAAGTGCCCTGAAATCTTTAAGAATAAGGGAGCATTTATCTAATTTTATAGTTCCTGTTATTGTAACTTGATATACTTTTGCGTGAAATTGCACCAGAAGCTTCAACAGACTAAGTACTTCACTTACTGGATGACATAAATTTCCTTGCGTCTAAAGAATAACGAGGAATAACTGTAAGAAAGGAGCCATCAGAACGTTAGTCTGTAAATTTTTAAAATGTTGATTTTGAAACTCAATTTCATGCTTTAACATTTTGTCTTTAAATAAGAGTATTTGCTGGTAGCACACAGGGGCTGTTGCCAACAGGTCAACTAGTAATTCTTGAACAACACCAGTTCTTTAAATCAGCAAGTAAAACATGGCAATTCACATTGTCACACGAGATAATTCATGCTGTGAAACATGGTCACTCACAGAAGGATAGCAGTAGCAGTTGTAAGTTAGTGATTTAGCAGCTAATACAATTCAAATACGCAAGAAAACTCAAAAGAAATACAAATGTGATTTAAAAATTTAAACTCTCCAAATCTGGTTATAAAATGCATGAAGGTCCCAAGTATTGGTCTACATATCTAAATAAATAGAAAAATAACATCTAATACACTAATTGATTTTAGTGCTGCTATTTAACCCCATATCATTATCCTGAAATGAACAGTAGGATGAAATATGTTCAATCATATTTAACTAGAATACAATCATACACTCATTTAATGTGAAGAAATTGAGTATAAGGATTAATACTGCCCCAATGTTATGTATATTCATTGTGTATAGGATTATGAATGCAAATGTGGGCACCTTGTGTTTGATTTTAGATCCTGAAAATGCAGGGGTGCAGAAGGAAGCAGCGTACATGTCTTGTTGATAACAGTACTCTGAGAAAAATCGCCTAGGTTTCTTCTGGTTAGGGAAATTGGAAGGATCGGGAATGGCCTAAGGCTGATCTTCTGGTCTGGGGTCACTTAAATCAGGTAGCTGCCTTAGTTACATTGTTAGTCACGTCAAAATAAGAATATAACAATGACAGACCATCTTTTAAAATTGTCTGCCTCTTTAGAGTTTTTATCCTTTTTCAGTGCCTGAACAGGAACAGATGACAACAAACTCAAAATTGGGCCATCAAGCTCATATCAGGGGGTTATTGGATCTGCTGGGCAGCTCTTAAATTACCAAATGGCACAAATTACGAGAAACATATTTTGGGTGTCACAGTGGCTCAGTGGTTAGCATTGCTGCCTCACAGCACCAGGGACCTGGGTTCAATTCCCGCCTCGGGCAACTGTCTGTGAGGGTTTCCTCCGGGTGCTCCGGTTTTCTCCTACAGTCCAAAGATGTGCAGGTTAGGTGAATTGGCTATGCTAAATTGCCCATAGTATTAGGTACAGGGGTAAATGTAGGGGACTGGGTCTGGGTGGGTTGCTTTTCGGAGGGTCGGTGTGGATTTGTTGGGCCAAAGGGCCTGTTTCCACACTGTAGGGAATCTAATCTAATCATATGTGGTGGCATTTCTCTCTAAATTGCCTATCATTTCCTTAAGCAGCAACCTGGGCACCAGGTATTGAGCAGATGAGAAACTATGAACATAATAAATTTCCTCCCCAGCCTGTCCTTTAAGTTTCCACAAAAGATGGTATGGAAAGGTGAGTACCAAAGTCTAAATCAAGGTATTTAATGATTTTTACTTCATCCATGCAAAGATGAACTATATTAGTTTGGCCCCTGATCACAATAGTTTCTAAATATTTTCAAAAACAATTCCTTCATTATTTTTAATTAATCTTTACTCTAAATTTTATTTTATTTCCTGCTATCATTGTTTAGCATTACCAGACTACTTTCTTGTTCTTGTGATGTGCAATTTTAAGTTAAATCACACTGGAATATTTCATTTGAATGAATTGATCCTTTAACATTTCTAATATTTAGTGCATATTTGAAAGAAGAACAATCAAAAATACAAAGGCAAAGTATGGATATAATTTTATACCTGATATGCAGATAGTGAGTTGAATAAGCAAAGTAATTACAAGCTAAAGTTCTTTCTTTCACTCATTCACATTTCACAATCAGTTCTTTTATCCTGTACCTGAATTTCTGATCTATTTTGTTCAATCAACTGCACCAACACATGAGCAAAATATAGTTAGAATTTATCATGTTAAAACATGTACTTTTCAAATAACCTTTAATCTTTCTTGAAATCAATTTGAATTTCAGTGTACTTATTCCGTTTTAAGACATAAACAACATGTTGCTTTTTTTTTGGAAGAATTAAACCCAAGGAAGATTGACTGCTTTTTTTAAACTGGTATGAAGCTCCTAAATGATGGAATTTGGCCTTTCAAAAAGGAGTGTGATCTCAGTAAATAATGGCACTGCAAATAAGTACAGGTCAGAATAGGGTCATGACTCATTGGCTGCTGGGATTTCAAAAGCTTACCGTGTCAGCTTCTCCTCCTTTAGCTCCAGGTCGGTCACTGCAATCATCTGGTCCAGCTTGAATTTAGTGTCAATAATTTCTGCATCCCTTGGAGAGTATGTGCCTCCTTCCTTCTGTTTTTGTCTTATTCTACATATGGATTTCAGGTACCAATAACAGTCAGTACACATACATAACACAATAGTTATAAGAAAGATTAACTCAATCATTATTTGCAACAAGATAAATGACAAGACTTTCCAACTTTGTTTTTCCTTGCAAAGGGCACTTTTGTGGCAGCATTAACAGGTAAAATATTTGCAGGCTCTTTGCTTACCTTGATGCCATACTGCCTGTATACAGAAGAACTGGAGAAATTGGGGTGGAATAGATAATGCCGTCCCATCAAATATGACACATGTTAAATGTACTGAGAAAAGTTAGAGCTTTTCATCTTGCATTCATCAGGACAATTCACAAGAATACCAATTCAAGGGATAAACTAATAGGACAGGAGAATGCTGCCTGGTTGATATGTAGACTCTGACTGGTAGAAACATTTCCCTGGAGGATGAACCTATTAATGGTGATTGAAAGTTAACACCAAAATTTTGTTTAAATTTTAAATGTGTAGGTTGATTCTGATTGTTCAGGGCATGGCCCTGAGAAATTGACTGGCGAATGCCTGTCACTCATTTTATAGAGTTGAACCAGGCAATACACACATATGCTGAAAAATGTGTTGCTGGAAAAGCGCAACAGGTCAGGCAACATCAAAGGAGCAGGAGAATTGACGTTTCGGACATAAGCCCTTCTTCTACACACATATGGTCTTTCTGCTTGCAATGAATAGGAAATTGGATACTTTATATATATATTCATATTATTATATAGCTTCCAGTACATGCAAATGCACCACAATGTGAGCCTAATGGCAACTTTAAATTGGTTGGCAATATAATTTCTCAGCATTCAGGGTTATCCAGAAAATGTTGTCTAACTGCAGAATCATATCTAATGTTTGGCACAGTGTTATTATTTTTAGAAATGTGGGCTAGTTGGCTATGTTCAACATCTCACATGTTGTGAACAGCTGAATGGATATGTTTTTTGATGCAATCAGCCAGACTTTGCAATGTGCACCTTCCTTATCTGGCATTACACTGAAACATTTTTCAGGACAATAGCCTGATCAATCAAAGTCAACTTACCTAATTTAAAATTTAAGTAAACTCTGGGTGTTAACTGTCAATAAACATCAACAGATGACAATATCTTTAACTATCAGCATCCTTCCCTCTTGTAGTATAAATGTTGGATTTCCCCTTGAATTTGTATTTTTGCAAAATGTCCTGATGAGCATAAGATTAAAAGCTTGTACAAAATGCATTTTTTCTCAGCAATACTTAAGTTATTTACGAACAGATGATTATGTGTTAAATAAATAAGTGTATTTCAATTAGCAATACATACAATTGAGGGGTGGCTGTGAGGTTTGAAATGGGGGAATTTATTAAGATTGACATTTAAGTGCATACTAATAAGCACTCTCTTGATAAATGATGCTGTAGGAATGTGATGTAGGAATGATGGGATGGTTTCTCAATCTATGGCAATGTAGCTAAGAATTTAAATTGTAACAATTATCTATTGTTAGATAGGCCATGTAGATAAGGGAAAATTGAAGGTTGAGTTGCCATAGAAGCCAGCAGATCCATGACTGAATTTGAGATAAGAAGGAGGGCCTGCATTAGGTTGCAAATGATAAACTATGTTGAAAACTTTGCATTGAAGGTTGCCATAAAACTGGACAAAGCTTGTCCCAGCATTGATATTCACCAATTCAGGTGTGTTATATCTCTGGAGCAGTTCGTGCTTGAACCTGGGCTTTTCAGTTCAGTGTTAGGGACACTCCGACAGCACCACAAAGGCCACTTGCCTTCAGAATATACTTAAGTAACATCTCTGATTACTTTACAAAAGATTCAAAAAAGGCTGCTGTAAAATCACTACAACAGGCTAGTTGAATTTATACATTTTAAAAATGAAGGCATTTATAACATTTGTTCTTCCTACCTCGCAATTACATATGCAGCTATCACAAGGAGAACGACAGAAAGCACACATAAAGTCACTGCAAGAATTATTTCAATTGTTCTTCCTGATAGACCTTCAGCTGTAATGGCAATATAAGCATGTCAAAAAAGTATAACTAGCTGTATAAGTATAACTAGCTGTAATAAATTGGAATAGCAGAATGCATTCTGAATTAGCACTACTGAACACAGTGAAATAAATATGGAATCAAGATTCAATATCAGGTAAAAATAAGCACATGGACTTTGATGGTTGATTAACTTTATATCATAGACTCCCTTCAGTTTAGTTAGAGGCCATTAGGCCCTTTGAGTCTACACCAACCCTCCAAAGAGCCACCCTTACCCTGTGACCCCACATTTCCCATAGCCATTTCACTTAGCCAGCTCACTATGGGCAATTTAGCATGGCCAATCCACCTAACCTGCACATGTTTGGACTATGAGAGGAAACCACAGCATCCAGCAGAAATCCATGCAGACACAATGAGAATGTGAAACCTTCACACATACAGTCACCTGAGGCTGGACTCAAACTCAGGTCTCTAGCGCTATGAGGCAGCAGTGGAAACTATTGAGCCACTGTGCCATCTACAGTTCCCAATTTAGGCTGCATACAAACTTTGTGCTGCTTATTCATTTCAATTATTGCTGCTAGGTTACACAGAGGCAGGATTATTGTGTGGTAGTCATTCGGCATTGGGGCCTGCAGCCAGGACAAGGGTAAAGAGTAATGCAGCTGTCAGCTTGCAGGAATGGGAAGGTGCATGCAAGTTTCACTGCACTTGACTTAGATAAGAACCCCAAGAAATGTCATACAAAAAAAATGACGGGTAGCCACACTGAAATGCTTGGTGCATTGACAATCCTTCCAGAAAGATTACCAGTATTATCAAGGAATACAAAAGAGTACAATACTAAACTTGCATATGGCTTTGTGTAGACATGGAGTTCAATATTTTCCAGTGTGTAAGAATCCATGCAATGTCTAAGTATTGTAGTGGAAACTCAGAATGAAGTCATGCAAGTGTAGCTGGCTGTTATCATGACTGTGGATAACATTGTTCAAAGCTCTTGCAGGATTTCACATCAGTCCAGCAATCTGCCCTCCAATAAGATTGCTGAGGTGCCATTGCTGGTTGTTTGCAGCAATATTTTGAATTAGCAGGGAGCTGGAAGATTTTCTTTTGACTGGATTAAAGGTAAGGGCTTCAGACTCCAGATAAACAGCAATGAGGTTAACCGAAATGGACTGGCAAGCCACACAATTCTCAAGTATTTTGGGATGGACAACAAATGCTGACCTTGCCATCACCTCAACTCACATCATTTGAAAGAATAAAGGGCACAGGGTAATCCTGCATCATGATCTCCATGGCTATTTTTGTGTCCTGTCCAAATTTGTGGCCAATATGCAACATTTGAAATCATGATTTAAAAAGTGAAAGTATCCTTATGTCAGTGAAAAACAACAACTAGAGTCTTTGATGTTAGTCACTTTTACAGCAAGAGCAAATACAATGTGATTTAACTGTTAAAACCTGCTGTCTGGTTTTTATATAATTAGGACTCTTGAACAGCAAGAACAATGAGTAAACACATCTAACAAGCACAGAAATAATATGAAGTATGAACGAGAAAACACAAGACACTTGTTTCATCATAAATAGTTGCTTTGGACTGGATGTAGCAACAAAGCTTTGTCTATACAGGCTCATTAAACACATCAAATCAGAGTTACTCTGTAAATAAATTTAGCAAGTTGATATGCTAATTCCTGTGGAATAGCCTTTCTTCTTGCAAGTGAAGGTTAAACTTCTTGGACGTTTCAGAGCAAATGCTTTTACAGCAACTTAAACAATTGCAGTTTGGCAAAGCGTTCCAAATATATTTATCAACTATAGTTTTAAACTGAACATAAGTGGCATAATTTTATTTAAATCACTTTTCTCTGAATTCAGAAATAACTTAGATGTCAAAATATGGAAACTATGAAACTCTGTTAGAAAATGAGACTGGCAATGTTGTGGTAAACAGAGGAAAATGAAACCTATGGAAATTACATTAATTTAGCCGTTAAACATTTTTAAAAAGTAATCAATGTGAGGAGATTGGACAGAATCTTCAGCTTTGCAGTTTAAAAGAATGCTACGAAAGATATATAAATGGTTGCTAATCAAGTTTGGCATGTTTTGCATTCACTAAAAGTAACACTGAGCTTACTATCAGATTTTCATACTACAAAGCTAAATATGAACATTATTTGACACCGATGCTTTTGCTTTTGACTAAGATATTGTCTTAAATTATATCGTGCCATTTCTTCATTTTTCTGAATTATTGGGAAAGAAGCATTATCGGGAGTTTTACGAGCCCTCTTACTTCTATATTTCTCTGTATGGATTCTAAACAGAGGTTCTGTTGTACCTTTTAATGAATTCAGTGTTGGAGCCCAAAAGCCATTTTAAAAATGCAAAAGTACTTTGGCAGCTTATGACAAAGCTTATTAACTTCAAGTTAATAGTTTTCCGATCTGTCCTTACAAATATGGAACACTTGTAATACCATAAATGAATAACTCAAATATAAAAGACTATATCATAAAATTACAAAATTAACTTATATTTTTCAATTCTATTTTGTATAAATTACCGAGGGTCTTGACTGGATCAGAGTAATCTGAATCAGTAAATTGTTTTTGAAAGTTTGTTGCTCTGAACTTGAACCTAAAAAAAAGACAAATACGTTACAAATCAAGTTAACCACAAACTATTTCCTATTATACTCATTATGAATTTGCACACCTTATTTTCTCATATTCAGTGTCTGTGGCTGATGTAAGTATGCCTGAGTATCATCATTTTTTATGAACACTGATTCGCACTGACCTATACATGTATAATAAAAGGATACAATTGTAAGAGTATATAACTTCCTTGTGATTTGTGTCAACTGTGCTACTGTCTACTTTTATCTCATGGTCCATGGAGAATTTATAAATAGACCCACTTACAGAATATTTTGATGAATAATTGTTCCAGAACAGATAATGTAAGCACATTGTTGATGAAATAGTTGAGCCAAGCAATTTAGTCCAAATAGAAATATTAAATTTTGCTTAAATATGATCTTGATCTGAGTTTTAGAACGTTATACTTTTATTATGTTGGCCAAATTTTGCAAATCTGAGATGGATAAATCAAGAAGAACACCGCCACTAACAAGTTCCACACCAAGCCACTCACCATCCTGACTTTGAAATATTTCAATCTTTCTTCAGTGTTGCTGGGTTACTATCCTGGAACTCGTTCCCTAACAACATTGCACATCTATCTACATCAAATGGACTGCAGCATTTCAGTAAGGCAGCTCACCATTACCTTCTCAAGGGCAATTCGGGATGGTTAATAAATGCTGGTCCAGCCAGCAATGCAGACACCTCATGAATGAATAACAATAAATCTGCCAATGATCATCAGTGAACTGGAATTTAAGGTTAATATTTAGATCAGCTATTCCCATTCACATAAACGTTTTGGGAAGTCAGCATAACTGAAGAGGGATGACTATCTTGCAGTTCTTGGAAAAATACTGTGTAGCATTAGTTCCATTCACTGGTTATAATCTAACTTATTCAATATTTATTCTAATACCTTCCAAACCGGAGGAAGATTATATAAGCGGAAAATGTCCAAGGGAAGAAATAGTGATGAGAGTTTTGTGAGTTTATTACAAATTACCTTGAAATTGGTAAATCTACACTGCTTTATAATGAACAAGAGCTCAAATGTAGGAATAACTGCGAGAAAATATCCAAAAAGTAACATGCTCATCAGTACTATTGCTATTGGCATGTTAAAGAATTGAGAATAATTTTGATTGCATAGTGATGTTCAGGCCATTATGGTGACACAGCTTATCAAACACATTTTTGTTTAGTTAAATTAATTAATGATAATAAACTAATGCTCTTATCAGGACTTATACACTTAATGGTAAGGCCCTAGGGAGTGTTGCTGAACAAAGAGACCTTGAAGTGCAAGTTCATAATTTCTTGAAAGTAGTCACAGGTATGTAGGATAGTAAAGAAGGCATTTGGTCTGCTTTCCTTTATTGGTCAGAGCATTGAGTACAGGAGTTGGGCGATCATATTGCGGCTGCACAGGACAATGGTGAGGCCACTTTTGGAATATTGTGTGCAATTCTGGTCTCCTTCCTATCGGAAGGATGTTGTGAAACTTGAAAGGGTTCAGAAAAGATTTACAAGGATGTTGCCAGGGTTGGAGGATTTGAGCTATAGGGAGAGGTTGAATAGGCTAGGGCCATTTTCCCTGGAGCATTGGAGGCTGAAGGGTGACCTTATAGAGGTTTATAAATTCATGAGGGGCATGGATAGGATAAATAAACAAGGTCTTTTCCTTGGGATGGGTGAATCCAGAATTAGAGGGCAGAGGTTTAGGTGAGAGGGGAAAGATATAAAAAATACCGAACGGGCAACCTTTTCAAACAGAGGGTAGTGCATGAATAGAATGAGCTGCCAGAGGAAATGGTGGATGATAGTATAATTGCAACATTTAAAAGGCATCTGGATGGATATATGAATAGGAAGGGTTTGGAGGGATATGGGCCGGGTGCTGGCAGGTGGGACTAGATTGGGTTGGGATATCTGGTCGGCATGGACAAGTTGGACTGAAGGGTCTGTTTCCATGCCGTACACCTCTGTGACTCTATGACTTTTTTGTATTACCACCTAGTGTTACTGAGCTTAAGCTTATTTGACATTTAAACCTAAGTGGAATGTCAATGATTGAACTTGAACATCCTATCTAAAAACAAATTTTCCTTTTCTTTCCCATTCTCACTGCCATAGCAGTGACACTGACCTGAAGTTGAACTAAAACTAAATAAGCAAAGAACAGGAAAATTATTTTGTAAAAAATGAGAGAATCTAGTCTGCTTCATGGTCACTGATCTTTTATTAACAGTTTCTAACTTTATCCAAAATAAACATATAAAATAAATTAAATAAGAACTAAGCTTTTACTTACAAGTACTGTTTATCATGTTTTAGTGGTCCGTTGCAAATTTTATCTATATTTTGCTGACATGACTTTTCACTTCCAATGGTGTATGTTTCTTCAATATCATTCTGTCGGTATGTGTTTGTTCCACTGCAGGGTGGATTTTGAAAGCCTTCATTAGCAAAATATGGTTTTGGTTTTCTCACATAAGCATCATACCATGTAGAAATATTTCCATCATTCATAGCTGTTAAGAAATTGAAATAAGAATTAACATTAAAAAGCAAAATCTATTAGGTTTGAAAGTAAAATATGGATATGAGAAGTCTGAAATAAAAAGAGAAAATGCTGGAGAAACTCAGAAAGTCTGGCAGCACCTGTGGAGACAGAAACTAAGTTAATGCCACCAAAACTGTTATGGGCAAAGGATTAAATTCCAACTGACTTGAGGCCATGGCATAGTAGCTTAGATTATCACTTTCTTTTTTTTTCTCGATGTTATAAATTGCTGCTTATATGGAGGAATCTATTGAATCAATGAGCACATTTATTAAAGAGCTTTCTTGGAGCAGGACCTTAATGGTAAAGATTCTAATGTAACTATTCATGTTTGGTCAGACTGTGTACAAAACTGAATATTTTCAGTAGATAACTTTCATTTTATTAAAATCAATAGATATGTTACTCACTGCAGGAAATGCAGTTTTGTTACATCTTTTCCTTTGATATGCTATTTGCAATCTTCTGCCCTAACAGAATTCAAATCTCATTTCCCATAATATTGCTCTGTGTGTGTGTATTCTTTCTGCTGTACAGCTCTATGCCTCTGCATGTTGAAGTTTCTTTTTGAAAAATTTATTCATGGGATATGGGTGTTGTTGACTGTGTCAGCACTTATTGCCCATCCTTTATTGTTCTGAAGAGGTTGGAGGGTTGTGCTCCCATCTTGAAACTGTTACAGTCTTTGGAGTGTAGGGACTTCCACAATGCTGTTGGGAAGGGCATTCCAAAACTTTGACCCAGTGATCGTAAGGAATTATGTTATTGTTCCAAATTAGAATGATGTGTGGCTTGGAAGGAAACGTGCAAGTAGTGGTGTTCCTGTGCATATTCTGCCATGGTCCTTTCAGGCAGAAGAGCTCCCATGTTTGGAGACTGCTGTCAAAGAACTCTTAGCTACTGCAGTGCATCGTGTAAATGGTACACTCTGCTGCCACAATCTATTGGTGATAAAAGACCTGAAGTTTGAAGGTTCTGAGTAGCATACCAATCACTTTGTCCTGGGTGCTGTTGAGCTTCTCAAATGTTGTTGGGAGTATTTATTATCAGCACATCAACTTTGGACGAAAGAGTAACACTAAATAGGACTATAAAGCTGAAGCCTAAAAGGTATAAAAAGAAAATTGAAGTAACTTATGTGAGATGTCTAAGTATAGAGAAGAACTGCAACAAAAAGAACAAAATGGTTGCAGAAACTTAGGAAGATCACTGAAAATAGTTAAGAGAAAATTACTTATCAAATTTGGCTAAAAGAGAAACCAAAGCAAAAAATTAAATCAAAAGGCATGGGAAACCAAGGCCAGCTTTGTTTACTTCTCTCAAAGGTTGTGAGTAATCAGTACCTGAAAGTGCAGGGGATGCTGGGAAATTGAAGCAATTTAAGGATGAGATAGACAGTTTTTAATCAGCAACTGGTGAAAGGGTAATGGGAAATAAGTAGGAAAGAAGGACAAAGATCAATAAGCTTGGAATGTAATGTAATGTCAACATGTTAACAAGTCAACACATTAAGGACACTCAATCTGAATATACGCAGCATGCTCAACAAGATAAATGACATACAGATGTTAATGGAAGCAATTGTTTATTATCTAACTGCCATTACAGAAATGTGGTTGTATACTGACCAAGTCTGGGAACTGAATATTAAAGTAATATTCTATGAGGTTCACCTGGTTGATCTTGTTATAATCTCTACATCACACCCTCTCTGAGTCTGAGGACATTTTCTTGTAGCTCTTCTTGGGGCATTTTAGCACCAGGTCAGGTTCCTCCAATTCTGTCTCTGATATGGATGGTGTGTAAAGCATAGTAACCTGCCTCTTCCAGCTGGAGCGTGTCAGAAGAATTTCATTCCCTTTTTCAGGCTGCAAAGGTGTCAAAATGGCAACATCGACCATATCCATCTCAGATTTCGAGGTATCTTCAACACTTGATAGACCTAGAGAACCCATCGGTTCCAGGACAGTCAGAAAGGCTGTTGAGGAGCCTGGCATGTTTTGCTCCTGCGCTGTTTGCGACTTTGCAGCTTTCATACAGTCAATGTGCTTATTCAGGACCATCGCACCTACCTGCACTTTATACATTATAGGACCTGACTTCATGTCGACCATGCCTCTTACCCATGCAGGGCCATTCCTGTGGTTCCCACACGAATCTTTGTCCGCTGAAATAAAGTCTCTCTTGCTTGGCAGAGTCATGTGTCTGGCATTGGTGTTCCTGATGCCATTTCACCCTCCCTCCCAGTGTTGGGAAGATTAGACTTCATTTGGTGTGCAGTTTTCTCCCCATTAGCAACACTTCTGGAGCTACCCCTGTAGTTGCATGATAAGTGGTCCTATAATCAAATAGGAACCGGGACAGTTTGTTGTCTCATGAATCTGTAGGCTGCTCCTTTAAGACAAAGTTTGGACTGCTCGTTCTGCCAGACCAATGACATTGAACTATCTTTACATGTCGAATGCCACTTGATTTTAGTAAATAGTCAAAATCCCTGCTGGTAAATGATGGCCTGTTATGTTTGACCAACACTTCCAGTAGTCCGTGTATTGCAAAAGATGCGCCCAGTTTTTCTATTGTCACCTCAGTGTTTGACAAATGAACTTTGTGCATGTCCAGCCATTTTGAGTGAGTGTTCAAAGAACAGTTTGTCCTTGAAAGGCCCCGCACTGTCAATGTGTAACCGAGTCAATGGTTTACCAGCCATTCCCACAAATGTGTAGGAGTTGGTGGTGGTAATTTTTGTCCTTGTTGGCACTCTGGGCACTGCCCCACCTACATGGCTATGTCTGCACCCAATCCTGGCTACCACTGATAACTTCTTGCGAATATCTCATTTTGGAAACCTCTGGATGACCCTGGTGGAGTTCAGCTAGTTTCTGGCAGTGACCTTTGTTCGGGACAATCACTCTTGCTCCCCATAGTAATATGCCATCATCTACTGTGATCTAGACTCTCTGGGTCCAAAAAGATTTCAATTCTCTTTGTGATGGCCCTTTGGTTTCTCCCATTACCAGCAGGTGTTTCAGTTTTGTCAGGACCAGATCGTTCAGCATCCAAAGTCTGATATGGTCAGCTGTGACTGGAACTGTGTCTAGAAAATTTAAAACCATTACTCTTTCAGTGGTAGTGCCATGGTGGTGTACCTGTCAGCGGGAGACTGCTCACTGCATCTGCATTTGTTACTTGACCTTCCAGTCAGTGTTCCAACTTGTAATGATACGCACTTAGGATTGAGACCCCAACACTGAATTCAGCCTGAAGTTACAGGCTGCACTGCTTTGTTCTCTTTAAGTACACCAGCAGGAGGTTGAAGTCCATTATTATTACAAACTTACATTTGTAAAGATATTGGTGAACTTCCTGACTCCAAATATGATCGTCAAATCTTCCTTCTGTAGCTGGGTATATTTATGCATTGCATTAGCCAAAGTCTTGGATGTATACATAATTGAACTTTCCTCTCCATTTGGCCATGTATGAGGTAATATTATTTTGCTTTTGATTTTATTGTCATGTGTACTCAAGTACCAAAAGCATAGGAGTTCAGTGAAAAGTGTGTAATATTATCACCACACAAAGCACCATCTTAGGTATAAGTACCTAGATACAGAATCTTAGGAACAAGGCAGAAAGAAAGAACAAAGTTAAAAGTTAAACATTGCAGTAATTATAGTGTAGTGTAAAAACACAAAATAAGGTTAAAAGTTACACTTTGCAGAATTGACTAAGTTTAAATAGAAAATAAAGAATTCAAGCTGAAAGTTCAAACACTACAGTCTTTCTTGGGTAATACAATGGTGATGCCATACAGGGAGGTATTGCCTGTCATTACCAGATGTGATCATAGTGTGAGAACACTTTAGAAGATGACAGCTGTTTCTTCACTTCCCTGAAAGCTATCGCTTGGCTATGTGACCATTTCCAAGTCTGACCCATTTTTAAGAGTTGATGCAAAGGTGCCAGGATGGAAGCTAGGTTTTGTATGAACTTTCCAGAATAATTCACCAGCTCAAGCAAAGACCTAAGCTCCAGTACACACATGGGAGCGGGGCACATTTGATCACCTTCATTTTATCTTCCAATGGGTGTCACTGGGTTTTGTCAACTCTGAAGCCCAAGTAAAGCAGAAGGGGTGCCTGGAACATACATTTTTCCCTTCTAAGGCATATAGCCACCTGGGAGAAATGTCAAAGTTGTGTAAATGCCTCTTATTGGTCATCTTGCTATTAGCATGTTATCTAGATTAAATGGAGAAAGTGAGGTCTGCAGATGCTGGAGATCAGAGCTGGAAATGTGTTGCTGGAAAAGCGCAGCAGGTCAGGCAGCATCCAGGGAACAGGAGAATCGACGTTTTGGGCATAAGCCCTTCGAAGGGCTTATGCCCGAAACGTCGATTCTCCTGTTCCCTGGATGCTGCCTGACCTGCTGCGCTTTTCCAGCAACACATTTCCGTATCTAGATTAAATAGTGACTTGAGGGAAGACTTTTTAAAATATTTTCCTGAAAAATTGCACAGGCTAATGATACCCCAAATGAAAGTCACATATATTGGTACAAACCCTGATGCGTATTAATTGTAGCATACTTCAGGGATTCCCCATCTAACTACGATTGCAAGTATGCATGGTTCATGCCCAGCTTCTTGAAGGACACCACCCCTGCCAGCTTTGCAAAGGATTGGGTATTTATCCAGCTGCAAAAAATGGTTTACCGTTTGTTTACCATCTTGACACCAAGAACAGCTACGTAAGAATCCTACTCATTGACTACAGTTCAGCCTTCAAAACTATTATCCCCTCGACACTGATTACTAAACTTAGTGATCGCGGACTAAGCCCCATTCTCTGCAACTGGATCCTCAGTTTCCTGACCCACAACCACAATCAGTGAAGACTGGGGACAATATTTCATCGTCACTAACACTCAACATTGGAGCTCCCCAGGGATGCGTACTCAGCCCCTTACTGTACTCACTGTATAATCATGACTGCGTTGCCAAGTACCAGACTAATGCCATTTACAAGTTCACTGATGACACTACCATAGTCGGTCGAATCTCAGATGGGGACGAAACAGTCGACCGATGGGAGGTGGAAGACCTAGAAAAATTGTGCACTAGAACAATCTAGCTCTCAATATCAGCAAAACCAAGGAACTCATAATTGACTTTCGGCGGGATGTTACTCATGCCCCCCTACACATTAATAGCACAGAGATGGAACGAGTGGAGACTGTGAAGCTCTGAGGAGTGGTCATCCACAACAAGCTTTCTTGAACTCTTCATGTGGACTCACTGGTTACAAAGGCCCAACAACATCTCTTCTTCCTCAGGTAGCTGAGGAAATTTGGCATGACGGCGAATACCCTTGCCAACTTTTATAGGTGCTCCAACGAGAGCATTCTGTCTGGGTGTATCACTACCTGGTATGGCAACTGTAACATTCAAGATTTGAGACGGTTACAGAGAGTGGTGATCTCAGCCCGGGCAATCACAAAGGCCAATCTCCCATCTACAGAATCCATCTACCAAGCCTCCTATCAAGGAAAGGCCGCCAGCATTTTTAAAGAGCCATCCCACTCTGGCAATGTTTTTCTACAACCCCTACCATCCGGGAGAAGGAACAGAAGCCTGAACACATGCACCAGCCGGTTTCAAAACAGTTTCCACCTTACTGTTGTTAGAATACTGAATGGACTCACAAACTCTTAACATTTGCCTGTACCTGTGTTTTTGTTTTTGCAGCTGTTTACCTATTAGTTACTATCTATGCTACTTAATTATGTGATCTGCCTGTATTGCTCGCAAGACAAAGCTTTTCACTGTGCCTCGGTACACGTGACAATAAATTCAATTCAATTTGATTTAAAATCCCCAGAAAGGCAAACTGTTGGGATTCATAATCAGTATGACTAGTGCTATCAATTCAGCAAACTGATGATTTGATGATTCATTTGTTTCCAGCCTGCTGATTTCTGCCTCTACTTTTGCCCATAAGGCAACCGTCACTGGGTGAGCCTTTCAGAATCGTGGAATTACTTTTTGGCCAACAAGCAAAGTGGCCTTGGCTTATTTGATAGTCCCTAGACCTTCCTGAAAAGCTTCTAGGTATTTAATTAGGACTTCACTCAGGCAGCCATTTTCTAATCAAAAAGTATTGAGCCTATCTCGGAATCCTTCTCAACCAATTTTGCCCCATTAAGCTTGTGTTTGAGCTTTTTATTACAATCAGTCATAAAATTTACTACCAGCAACTACAATGACTTACCAGCCTGGATCTTGAAGAAATTTTTAACTGTTTGGCCAAGGCTTGGCTTGGTTTTGGGGTTTTGCTGTGGATTGATCTAGAATCACTCTGTTCAGGATCTGTCTTGAGTGAGGTTATGAAATTGGTGTTCTCCAAGCTCAATCGAGCTGGTGAGGGTATTTGCTTCCATTGGAATACCCTGCAAGTCATATGCTCTGCTGCTGCATTTTCCAATGATGAAGCCAGTTAAAGTGCCTTTTTGATGTCCAGTTGGGCTTGAGTTAGCAGGTGCTTTTGTATGATTTCATCATTAATCCCACTTTTGTCACCATTGAAATAACTCCACAGAGGTTGATATCCCATCATGCTTTATTTACATGTGGAGAGTCCCTCAGCAGCAGCTCTCAGAGTGAACAGGATGTCTGACACTCCTGTTCTAATGTGTCTGCCATGGCTCCCTGATTGGATTAGGTTAACAGCCCCAATCAGGGAACACATTTTCTATGAGGTCCATCTGGTTGAGCTAGTGCCTGAAACGTCGATTTTACTGCTCCTCGGATGCTGCCTGAACTGCTGTGCTCTTCCAGCACCACTAATCCAGAATCTGGTTTCCAGCATCTGCAGTCATTGTTTTTACCTAGTTGATTTTAACCCTACTGTGAATCCTTTTGCAAGGATGCCTTCTTGAAGAAGTTTTCCTCCTCTCTCTACAAGAATGTCAGGGAGTACTCTGTGCTACTTTCTCCCCCTCCCCACCCCCATCCTCCTCTCATTTATCTCTCTACCCTTCAGGCACTCTGCCTGTATTCCTGATGAAGGGCTTTTGCCCGAAACGTTGATTTTACTGCTCCTCAGATGCTGCCTGAACTGCTGTGCTCTCCCAGCACCACTAATCCAGAATCTGGTTTCCAGCATCTGCAGTCATTGCTTTTACCTAGGATTAGCTAAGGTAGAGCTAAGAAACAGCAAGGGATAGCAAACTTTGATATAAATTATTTAAAGAAGAACAAACTATGATGATAGCATGGGCCATTAATCAGGCACGTGATATTAATTAGAAAAGCATGTAACATAGGCAATTCAGTAACCACAGGTGATTTCAACCTGTATATCCACTGGATAAATATAATGAGTACTAATGCACGGTGTTTTAGGGATGTGTTGATGATGGTTTTCTTGAGCAGTATGCTAAGGAACCTACTGGAGAACAGACTATTTTAGATCTAATGTATGTGGCAAAACTGGCTAATTAATAATCTTGTCACAAAAGAACTTTTAGGGATGAGTGATCATAATATGATAGAATTTTACTTTATGTGTGTGAAAGTGAGGTAGTTTACTTTGAAACTTAATTGCTAAACCTGAATGAAGGAAAAATAAGGGTATGAGGAGCAACTTGGCTGAGGTGGATTGGGGCAAAACATTAAAAATTCATTGGTATATAGGCAACGGATAGTCTTTAAAGAATTGTTCCATAGTTTACAGATACTATACATTCTTTCAAGTTAACAAAATCCCAAAAAAGTCAGTCAACAAAAGAAATTAAGGATTATGTAAGTTTCATAGAAAAGAGCTACTTGGTTGCCAGAATTGGATTGGATTTGTTGAGTACTTGGCATCAACTGTTCACAATAGATGTGGGTACCAAATGTAATACTTTCAAGTTCGCAAATGACACAAAGTTAGGGTGGGAATGTGCTCTGAGGAAGATGCAAATTAGTTTCAAGAGAATTTTGGCAGATTTAATGGATACGAAAGAACACAAAAGATGGAATGTGGAAAAATGTGAGGTTATTGACAATGATCAGAGGATCAGATGTATAGAGTACTTCTTAAATGAAAAGAGATTTGAAAGTACAGATGTACAAAGGGACGTGAGTGTGGCCATCAATAAGTAGTTGAAGGCTAATGTGAGCTACAGCAAGCAATCAGAAAGGCTGAAAGAAAGCCAGCCTTTATTACAAGAGGATTTGGGTACAATTATAGCTAGCCTTGCTTAGACCGCAATGAGTACCTTGAGCAGTTTTGGTTCTCTTATCTAAGGAAGCATATCATTGCCATAGATGGAGTGCAACAAAGGTTCACCATTTTTGTTCCTGGGATGGCAGGACTATCCAATAAAGGGAGATGGAGGAAATTGAGCCTGTGTTCTCTAGAATTTTGATGATAAGCGGCGATTGCATTGAAACCTATAAAATACTTTAAGATACAGACAAAGTAGATACAGGCCCGATGTTTCTGTTGGTTGAGGAATTAAGAATTAGGGGTATAATTTATAAATAATTAGCATATGGAGATGCTGGTGTTGGACTGGGGTGTACAAAGTTAAAAATCACACAACACTAGGTTATAGTCCAACAGGTTTAATTGGAAGCACTAGCTTTCAGAGTGCTGCTCCTTTGTCAGGTAGTTCATCAACCACCTGATGAAGGAGCAGCGCTTTGAAAGCTAGTGCTTCCAATTAAATCTGTTGGACTATAACTTGGTGTTGTGTGATTTTTAACTAAAGCTAATCAGAATGGAGAAGACCATAACTTTCTTTTTATTCAATAGCTTGTAAATCTTTAATATTCTCTGTCCCAGACATCCGCGAAAGTTCAGTTACTGAGAATGTTCAAAGTAGAGATTAAAATATTCTAAATACCAATGAATACAAAGGGATATGGGGATAGCATGGGTAAAAATGCATCAATGTGGATAGTCATCCATGATCATATTGAATGGTGAAGCACACTAAATGGGCTGAATGACCCGAGGCTGCTATAACTTTGAAACTGGTCTCAGTACATTTTGTTTCAATTCAAGATATGTGCAAAACTAAATTGAATATGATGACAAACACTGTAATTGAACTATGACTTTAGGAACAAGTGGGAAACAGTTTGTCAAAACTGAAATACTGAAAATTGTTGAGATATTAAATTGTAATAAAGTATACATGTAACACGTAGATTTCTACTTTTTCACAGTATGGATACATGTTGATTTCATCTCATTTCATGGAAAAATTGTTTTCTTATATGAAGATTTAAAAAGCTATAACTCATGTATTCAAGATTTAAAAAGCTAGAATTGGAACTTTCATAAACCACATGATGGCAGTGCAGGAAATAGAACATGCAGCACTTACGAATTTAGGATGCTTGTCAGAGGATGTGTCTGAGATGCATCATTAGTGTGAGACACTTCTTAGTAGGTATGACATAGAACATAGGACAGTACAGCACAGAAACAGGGCCTTCGGTCCACAATGTTGTGCTGAACTTGACACCAAATCAAACTAATACCATCTGACCTGCCTTGGTACATATTCCTCCATTCCTTGCATATTCATGTACTAATATCTAAAAGTCCCTTAAGTGCCCCTATCATATCTGGCTCCACCACCACCCCGGCAACATGTTCCATTTTCCTACCACCCTCTGTGTAAAAAGTTTTGCCCCTCACATCTCCTTCGAACTTTCCCCCATCACCTGAAATGCATGCCACCGTAATTTAGAGTCAGATGCTGAATAAGATCCCTTAGGTTATGCTGACACTATGTGCCTAAAATGAGAAGATCTTTCACATTTCAATGTATCTCACCTTGATCGGCACATTAATATAATATAAATAATATCATTATTGGTTTAAGATGCTTTAATCATCACACATCTGCATCTTTCTGTCTTTGAAATATGAGCCTTTATAACAGCATTTATTCTCGCACAAAAGTCAATTTCTGAGAGAAGGTATGTGTCAAAATGTGCACATCTCAGTAGGAATACATACATTGTAATGTTATTACTTTGTAGAAATACTGACTAAGGCAAGAGAAAATGTGATAGACTTTGAAATATACTTTACTTGAACACAAATAAAAAACTTATCGTTGATCAAACTACAAACACAGTTCCCAAAGATAAGTGTAGACTTTGAAACTCAGCCAAGCATGACAGAATGATGAGCTTTGGTAAAATGATAATAAACGGATCTACTGAAATTCATGACTACTTGCATCTTTTTTAACTTCCATCTTTCAATCCAAGATATCCGAAAGAATTGTTAATTCCTACTAACAGTCTTTTTACAGTTTAAAGACCAAGGCAGCTAAAAATTTCCTATTATTGCACTTTAAACAGACCTTTCAAGGGCAGTTATGCTTATTTCACTAAGTTGTGACTCCCACACTGTGATTTAAGGGTCATGAACTATCCAAAGGAGATGGTCTATTTGAATTCAGCACAGATTAACTGGCCCTGCTGAGTTCAGGATTCCCACCTGTGTGAATCATCCAGGTCTCTTTTCTCAACTAGCAAAAACTAGATCTTTAGGAAATGGGCTAACCTCACAACTGGTCCTGGTGGCTATTCTTAAAAATCTGCAGAGTTCTCTGCAGAATTCCAGCCCAAAATAGCTGACGTGGCTGAAGAGAACAGTGATAAAATAGATCACATTTTTAAGTGATAGCAGAATTGCATAATCCTCAATGAATTGCATATGCAGCAAGTCATCGACACTAAAACATCATATGGTGATCTGGTAACATGAGTATTGCAGGACAAAATGGTTAATAAAATTCAGAGAAGTTTATTCTACGTTACCATAGGGCCCAACTGTGTCTACATTTTGAGTGTGGTTACACCCCACCCACAGCATGTATTGTTTCATTTTCCACTTACAGAAACCAGACACATTAGCAGTTAAAATATGTATTCTTACTTTCCCATTATAAATTAAACATCTCATAAACAAAACTAGAAAAAGAAAGGTGTTGCTGCATTTGTATACAGATTGCTTCTGTGCCTGACAAGTCATGAATGGCATTGAACTTTGTGCAATAATTGGCAAACATCCTCACTTCTGATCTGATGATAGAGGGAAGACTAACAATGAAGAGCTGAAGATGGTTCAATAATAGACAGTACCGTCATCAACTCCTGCAGAAATTCTGACCTCCAACAACTAGACCATCTTACTTTCTGCCAGGTATGACTCGAATTAGTGGAGAGTTTTCCCTCTGATTTCATTGACTGCAGTTTTACTCAGGCTCCTCATTGTCAAGGACAGTCACTCAATCCTCATCTCTGGAATTCTTTGTCCATGTTTGAACTAAAACTGTAATAAGGTCAGGAGCAGAGTGGTCCTGTTGGAACTTAAATTGAGTATCAGTGAGCAAGTTATTGCGTTGATGTGCTGGGCTCCCTCATTATTGAGGATGGGGATATTTGTGGAGGTAAGTTGACTTGCCTCTACTTGAACTTCCAAAGGCTCCGCCTGGGGTGTCCTGAGTGGAAACCGCCAAGAGGATTGCGTGTGGTTCCACCCAGAAGGCTGGGTGCCTCTGGCACTCTCCTGTTTGCTTGTGAGGAGGGGCACTTGGACTAGGGTCAAGGTTCCCAAAAACCCTGTGCCCATGTGTTTGATCCTGGACACCAACACGTGGGGCGATGGAGTGCAGATGCGTGCACCTCTCTAGCTGCCCATGTGGGAACTGGGCCTAGCTCTTGATGGCACCTGTCAACCTTTTCCATTGATGCAACTAATGTGAAAAGAAGGCCCTAAGTCCCATTTGCCTGTCTGATGCTGCTGTTCTGCACTGTGCATTGGGATGAAGGCCCTGATTGCCAACACCACAGGATCATCTCCTGCTTGGGGTTGCACAGGTACCTCATCTCTGCCAGTCTAGACCATTCCTTCCTCAGCCAGTTGCAGAGTTGTCACTGTGAGGTGCTTACACTCGCCATGTCTATGGGTCCCCACCCTGCACTTCTATCTCCCTCCCCTGCCTAAAGCTGGTGCAAGGTGACATCCTTGTTGTTGTGTCCTCCAAGACCTCCATACTCTTGTCCTCAGACCTGAGGTTAAGATTAATGCTTCTGGTGGAACTGAGCATTTCCCTACAGAGATCGAGGGTAAGCTAGCAGAACCTGCAAGGCAAAAGAGAAAGAAGGCATTGCAGCTGATGATTAGAAGTGATGTGCAATGACTGAGAGTGACATCAGGTTAGAGCTGATGTGGGATACCTACTCATAAGGCAGGAAATGGATATTACTGCATCCCTGTAGGAGTGGTGTTGATTTACTCCTGCAAGGACAAGGATTCTCTCCTTGTAGGGGATCAGGCACCCTCCTTCTGTCTTGGCTGTCTCTGCCATGTAATGGGCTGTAATGAGCAAAAGGGGACCAATGAGTGGGATTACGATGGGTGGTATGACTTCAGTCTTGATATATGTGAGGGCAAGGTAAAGGTAGTGAGGTATACAGAAGGGCTAAACAGGCAGAATGAAGGACATGCAGGATTAGGACTATGGGAGGGTTATGGGGGGGGGTGCAAATGAGTGAACAAAGTTATTGCAAGCAATAATGAGACTGGTAGAGCATGAGCATTGGCAGGAAGTGTGTGCAGTTACAGAGATGGACTGAGTGTGAGGTGGTAAAGTGAAGAATATGACATATACCCTAGAGGAGTGGAGAAGATCACTGACCTTCAATCTGCATTCTGCTGGACTTGTGGGGGTATTACTGACCCAGGTGGCCACGTGACACCAAGCTGGAAAGCTCTGTCAGTCGTCCTCTGGGTACCTCTCCTCTGGGCCATGGCATTGACCAGAACCTCCAGGCCCCTGTCACAGAATGTGGCAGTGCCAATATTCATCAAGACACAAAACAGGTTTTAAACAGGCATAAGGGATTCTGGTTCTTAGGCGAACATCTGCTGAGTAGTGGGTTGTTGTGGAAACAGTGCATGGTAAAATGGGGTAGAAATTAGACATTAGAAAAACCATAGGGTCAGACTTAGTAATTGAAGAGGTTAAGACAAGAAAACCTGCTTGGCCTTGCAACAAAAAAAACTCTCCAAAAACACAATGCAACTCAGATTAGCCGAACAGCATGGGATTCAGCCTAGGTTCTTTCATTTACACTGCATTTGTCTACCTTTCTTGCTCCAATAGGGCAAGAAAATTTATTGTTAATTTTTATCTCAGTCAATGCATCTTACAGATAGACAGACAGAGAGACATGATACCAGTCTTACAGATTTGACTGGCTTAATGACATTCTCCAGATAAAGCTTATTCACAAAATCATAGAAGAAGTAACTTTTCACCTTCAAAATGGAGTCTTTAATACAAAATAAAAACAATGATGTTGCTTGACATATTGCATGCAAAACTTGCATAGTTTGAGAATCTGAATACAATTATACCACCCGTATCTTCTCTAAGACTGACACTCCTTTCTAGAACTCCTAAAGTCTGGTCAAGTTTCAGAAATGGAACTTTCAGTGCACCCAATCTCTTGCTGAATGTTCTTGCACAATATCAGCTCTTCTCTGAAAATGCTTAATCAGGGAATCAGTCCCATAGTCTATATTACCTCTAAGCAGTGCAGCCACAAAGCAACCCAGAAGTTTCCACACACAAGTCAAACTCTTGAAGTTACCACATGCGAATGGTTGGACCAAACAATAATTAAAGATCTGCAAATGTTAAGTGCATCACACAAGATAAAAAAGAGGATATATTACCAATGGCAGCACCACAAATGTAATGGTGTTAGACTGAGGCAAAGTGGTGAACAATTATCAATTAATTTCCTCATGTTAGTTATATTTGATTGATGTCAAACTTTGGAAAAAGTAATGAATTTTTACCTCTTATTTCAGTCACTATAACTTGTATTTTTTTTATAGAACCATGTTCGTCTGTGAAATAACATGTAGGCATTCTGATTGTCATAGTTGTGGAAGTGACTTGCAATGCTCCATTTTTATCCAAAGCAACAGCTGGTTTAAAAGAAGGTTTTGGTGGAGCTGTGGAAAAGAATGGAGTAATGAAAATCATTGTTTGAAACAACATTGAAAATATAAATAAAATGTCATACACTGTTTTCTAGTGTTACTAAAACTTTAAACATTTAGCTTGGTAGCAGGTGTGGTTATAATATAAAAATATTAAGTATGTATTCTCAATATATTTGTATTATGCATGTGCCATGAAAGCTTTTGAGATACTTTCACAATTGTGATGCCATTAAAACATATGAAGACTGAGGCTTGTTGCATGTATCTCATTATTATGCATCACAACCAGTATCTTGTCATTCCCTTGTGATTTGGTTTTTATAATTCAGAAAATACAAAACAATAGGCAGCTTTTATTATTCATAAGTACATGAAGGTGGATTTATTTTGACTTTATGGCATGAGAAGATTGTTAGATCTCTATGGCCGATGACATCGTTGGCTTCCGACTCTTGTCTGGAATTGAAAACATAAATCTATTTGCTTCTAGTTTCCATTTCTCTCTCATGGCCACCTGGCCCATCTTTGACTCTTCCCTTCCCATCCTTGACTTCTGTCTCTATTTCTAGGGAAAAGCTGTTCATCAACATCAATTACAAAGCCAACAACCTCTGCAGTTACTTTGACTACACTTCCTCACATCTTTCCTTCAGTAAGGACTCAATTCCATTCTCCTAGCTTCTCTGTCTCTGTTGCAACTGTTTTGATGATGCCATCTTCCACAAAGCAGCTTCCAACCTGTATTTCTTTTCCCTCAATCAAGGATACCATGCCAACTAATGCTCTTCCTTCCACTCTCAGCACCACCCACCACCCTACTACCACTCCCCAGGGCCCTGAGCTCCTTTGGACCGTTCTTGCAACTTTGCCTTCACAACTTCCCAACTTTCCAATGCTGGGTCTCTCCTTGTCCTCATTTTCCAATCATCTTGAACCAATTCTGCCACCTCCAGAGAGATACCACAACCTAATACATTTGTCTTTCCTCTCACTTGTCAACATTGCACAGGAAGCATTCCCTCTGCAACACCGCAGCCTACTTCTCCATCACTCTTAAAAGCTCCTCTCTTCCATAGCATCTCCCCATACAAAGGCAATAGGTATAACACTTGCTCTTTTAACTCCTCATCATCCAAGGCTCTATCCTCTATCTGAAACAGTCATTCACCTGCATTTTTTTCAATGGAGTTCACTATATTCATTGCTGGTAGTATGGTCTTCTCTGCACTGATGAGATCAAATGCAGACTTTTTTTTTCAAAGAATTCCACACCTCATTACAGGCCAAGTGATAAGGCCTCTTGTAATGCAGTGGTAGTGTCTCTATTTCTGGGCGGAGAGTCAAGTGTCCCCTGAATTTTAGTTCGAGTCCGGAGGTACGTTATAATAACCCTAAGCAGCTGGATTTAAAAATATCTATGCCAAGTGCTTCTCTAATGTGTTTATTGGGTGAATAAGCGTGAGAAGGGAATGAAGTAGAATGTTGGCTAAAAAGTGCTATGAGGGTGGGTGTATGGGTAAGGAAGATCCATTAGTTGGCATGGAGTAGGAATGATTTGACATGGAGTTAATATGGAGAAAGGGAGGACTGCAGATGCTGGAGATCAGAGCTGAAAATGTGTTGCTGGAAAAGCGCAGCAGGTCAGGCAGCATCCAAGGAACAGGAGAATCGACGTTTCGGGCATAAGCCCTTCTTCAGGGGCTTATGCCCGAAACGTCGATTCTCCTGTTCCTTGGATGCTGCCTGACCTGCTGCGCTTTTCCAGCAACACATTTTCAGCATGGAGTTAATATGGGGCTATAGAGGGCTATGGTGGCAGATGAATGGGTATGGAAGGAATATGAGTTGGCATTGAGAGAGTATGGGGATCATGGATAAAATGTTTTGAAGATATTTTTCAAAAGGTTCTTGAATCCTGACTATGCTTCATTATTCCTCTGAGGAGCCACAATCCATAAGCCATGAAAAGTGGACTAACCCTGCATTGGAGCCAGCAGATCTGGAGTCTATACTGCATGTTCACTACTTGTACCCTAATGCTGAGCCAGTGAAAATGGAGCTGCTGGGAATAGGTAGGGGGCAGAAATTGGGTCCTGACCACTACCTTTCATGGATTTCTGAGTCTTTCTGACTCCGCGGAATCCAAACCTATAACTTTGAAAGCTTACATAATTATATTTCTTTCTCTTCCAATCCGTCTGTATAGGATAAGAAAGAAAGCTGACAAAGATGCACACATTGAAACATTAAAGCAACAATGCATAGAAAATAGATATGTTGCTGTGGCTACAATGTCCTTTCAAATTGTGAAAAAAATCCCATGCCTCATTTTCTTTGCACACTATCACCCTTATATTACATTCTTCTGCCTGCTTTCAGCAGAAGAATTTACAAACCCCATGAGTGGAGATGATTAGATTCCCTACAGCATGGAAACAGGCCCTTCGGCCCAACAAGTTCACACCAACTCTCCGAAGAGTAACCCACCCGGACCCATTCCGCTACCCTATGTTTACCCCTGACTAATGTACCTCTCACAATTTAGCATAGCCAATTCACCTGACCAGCACATCTTTTGGATTGTGGGAGGAAACCCACGCAGACGCAGGGAGAATGTACAAACTCCACACAGACAGTCGCCCGAGGTGGGAATCGAACTCGGGTCCTTGGTGCTGTGAGGCAGCAGTGCTAACCACTGAGCCACTGCGCTGCCCCTTAATATGTAATGGCAAAGTACTTGAAGAAAATGAAAATTTTGTCTCTGGAGTCTTTGACAAGAGAGGCAATGTCACTATTGCCCAGAAATTTCTCTTTGTTCTCTGTTATCCTCACTTCTTTTTCACCTAATCATGAGGGTATTATTGAAACACTTGCAATTGAATGAAATAAATGTTAGTAAGATACATACCTTTAACATCCATAGTTATTTTCTGTTCTAAAGTTTGTGGCCCAGCACCAGCTCCATTTACAGCACGGACCTCAGGATAAAGGGAATTGACATTTAATAAACAGAAAAGAAAGTTCACTCAGGCAGGCTGAATAACATTAACAAATACCTTACTGTTAAAATGTGATCTTATTCAATGGAATAGTCCCAATATAAAAACAAAATTAAGATACTGTAGAATACTATAGAGGACCTTTACAATGTTCAGTATCATCATTGATTCATATTCTGTTATGCATGTTACAGTTCCCAAGTCATCACATTCCACACGTACTTGGGGAGACTATTTGCTTACTTTGTCATCCAGTGAAGGAGGGGATATAAATTGCATGGGGAGGCAGGTGGTTGGAATTATGCCGCATAGTTACATTTTAAGTGTTTAATTGTTTAAGAAGTTTAGCTTGTGAGTTTCTATTTGTAATGAAGTTTTACCCATGCCACCTAAGTGCTCTGAGAAGCTTTGATTTTTCATTTTCCTCTCCTATTTGCACTGTGAAGGACTATTTGTTGCTGATTGACCAGGTGCACAGCTGCACTTTAAATATCATGCCAGTTGTGGAAATACTGACAGCTCCTGGCAATCATAATTCACTGCTGACAAGTGCATAATAAAATAATGCCATAGAGGCCTGGTGCCTACGTATTGATGCAAGCAACATGACATTGCATCAGGTAACACACTAGAGCTCCTGGTGAGAAACTCTCCATAAAACACCCCAAAATTGACACTTGGTTTTTTGGGAAAGTTTGGCATTTTGTTCTATATTTGGGTAACTTGGCCTGCTTAATTATATCTTTTGTTTTCATTTTATACAATAAACTTCTGCTTTGTTAGAGAAAATCTTCAGCTTTTCAGAAAATGACTACCTAGATAAAATTATAAAAAATATAATCTATTAAGGTTTCTTTCTGGGACCTGACTGGTTCAGTCAGATGAGCAGCTGCAACCATAACACATTTTTATTCAAACTGAAATAACAAGAAGTGCTTCTTACCCGTATGATATATGTATTTCCACCTTTCAACCCTTCTATGACAGAAGTCAGTGACTGGTTGCTTTTGACAATTTTCAGATTGTTTACACGGCGTTTAAAAGCCTCTCCCTCTTTATAAATAATTGCTTGGTATTTCTGAATAATACCATTTGGAAGATATGGTGGCAAGAAAGATACATGAACCATTGTCACTTCATCGGGTATCTTCTGAAGGCTAAAATTCTGTGGTGCATCTTGAGGCACTGGAAGAAAGTAACACATAATGGTGACTTATTTGAAGTATAGGGATGCAGAGTATATGACTTTACAACTATTGACTTAAATAGATGTGAGTCATCACCCAATTAGCTATGTGGTTGTAGTGAGCAGGGTTCCTTGCTGGGAGCATTATGTCAGATAATATCCTTTACGGTAGGTTGATTAATGCTGCAATACCAATTAGAATCTGCATTGTGAATTACCAGATGGTTACAACACACTTGCATTCATTTTCTAGCCCAAGTGTAACCTTATGGAACAAAAACAGAATTTGCTGGAAAAGCTTAACAGGTCCAGTAACTTGATGAAGGGGTTATGCCCGAAACATCGATTCTCCTGCTCCTCGGATGCTGCCTGACCTGTTGTGCTTTTCTAGCACCACACTCTCAGTTAAGGTCCATAACTAGTTAATTAATGTGCTACTACTTTGCCCTGGAGGAAAATCATCAGCTTGCTTTTTCACTAACTGAAGTGAAAAGGTGGGAAGGGAGAGAGGGAGGATACCGGCTTTGGAGTATGCTCTGTTTGTATGGGGGGGGCACCACCCACTGTCAAAACGTGACTCACTCATCCCTTGGGTCCATGATCCCATTTGATTAATATGATCCTCTTGTTGGGGTTCACTTAGCTGCCAGCCAATCTGTTTGGCTAACAGCTCTTGAAAGTAGGAATTCTTTATCCTAAGGAACTGACGTTCCATTCTCATTTCTTTAAGGCTGACCCCAGTGTATTATTGCTACAGGGAAGGCCTTTTTAAATTCAATTGACAAAGAAAGACAAAAAATGAAAATTAGTAGATGAGTTGATGATAAAAAATGAAATATGCATGACTGAAAGAAGCATAATCGTAAAAAATTGAGAAACCTTTTCTTTTGTTTATCAACTAAATTTCATTCTCATCAGAATTATTCCATATTTTAACTCAGTCATGTCCATCTATAGTCTGATGATTATAGCCACATAAAAATATAATTAAATGCCCTCATCCATCTAGATCCTGAAAACAGTTTGATGCAAAGCTTATAATGTAGATCAAGTAGACTCACAAGCTTCAAGTGTCCTAACAATGATTGGCTCACTGGCTTTGCCATGTATTCGGGCATCTTCTTCTCTGCCAGTAAATGCTACAATGATGATAGAATATCTCGTGAATGGCATCAAATCAGATATCTCACAGGTTGTGTTCTGTTTCTCTGACCTAAGAATGGTCATATTGAAATCCCCATTATCTACCTATAAGAAATTGAAAAATAAATCGTTTATGCAATACATTAATTTCAGACATTCTATAAATTTCCCAAACTAATATGCTTCTAAGATTAAATTAAACACAATTATTGTATTTTCTTTCTGTATTTTGCTTTCAATAAATTGACTTATGAAAATGGTAGAATGTTTTCAGACCTTGAACAGGAAGGATAATGGTGAAAGATTTGAGAGGTACAATAAGAATAAAAAATAATCATATTTTTGATGTCAAGAAAGGAAATTCCACAAGATTTCATGGCTAATTGAGGATCTCACTAGTAAGCTGTGAGGTCCTGATTTCCATGGATTTGCTTCTCATTATTAGCTAGCATTGACTCATGTCAGTCAGGATTCTCCCAGATACTGGTGCGGAATGAACCACTGCCCCAGAGAACTGGGTACTCTTAATTGATCACATAGTCACTTGCACAAAGTGGTCACAAGTGGAGGTAAGGACCTATTACAAGGTGTGGTTATTACCCTTGTACTCAGTGTTCCCCTCAGCACAGTGCTAACTCTTGGTCGCAATCATGAATGTAAGGATTGAAGGACTTTTAGAAATGTATTGCTATGCAAATGCTTTTCAGAATTAAGCTTTGCTTTAACAATATAACCTGTATCTTCCTTAGTGTGTATGAAGAGGCTGCTTAACTCTGACATGATATCTACTTAACCTGGTCCTACAGTTAAAGTGATCATCGATCAGATATGTGATTATTCAAAGTACATTTATATTTACAAATATGAGAAAGTATGTAGAATGAAGGGACACCAGGGCCATTTAAGTGAATACTTTGTTTTGTTTCTAAACTCTGTCATTAGGTTGAGGTACAGCCTGGGTCCGCAGCTGGGGGCAGGGAAGCTGCCTGTTGTCCTGGACATTCTGGGCTAGTTGTGGTGCTAGGAGATATCCTGTTCTAATACACACTCATCCGCCTCCACTGTAACTTCCACAGGATTGGGTATTGCAGGCAGTATGGAAGTGGAGGGTCCTTGCACCTGGGAGTGGGTTCTGTGTATGGTTCCTCCTCTGTCTGGGTGTCTACTGTCACCACGCAGTCTCTACTGTCACCACGCAGTCTCTTTCAGAGGAAGGAGTTCCTGGAGTGAAGTTAAGGTCCCTTGCCCCTCTGTTCCTTGCCACTAATGCTGAGCATTACTATTTAAAGTGATGAAGTTTGAGTTTACAAGAATTTCCAGCAGCTACTGAGCATTTCATTGGACCTGAATCATCACAGTGGCTAGAAACCTGTCCATGGAAACAGCCAGATGCACAGATGCCAAAGCCAACACAGTACTGATAATGTCAATGAACTCCTACAACCTTCAATTGCTGAGTATCCCATATAAACCTACCTATTTTTCATTTTCCTGCCATGCATTTGCATGAAGTTTCTTTCTCAACCAACTTTGATTTTGATTTTCTGATTTTATTGTCACGTGTATTTTACAGTTCAGGTTGTTCTGTTAAAACAAGTGTGTCATCAACATGAATTCGCTGTAAGACATTTGATAAGTTGGGGACGCATTTCTACAACACCAACTTTTAAAACATGCGTTGGCTGTAACACGATTACAGCACCAACAGTTTAAGCGCTGTTTCCAATGGACGACTTTTCTGTAACACAGGGTTGTACGAGAACAGAACCATTGCATTAATAGAAGAACTGACTGGAGAATGAAAAGCTTTCATTGGTTGCCATGGTATGGCAACATTTTAAGTAGTTTAAGAATAAGGAATAAAAAGAAAGATATAGTTTGAAGAGAATCCATCAGTCCTGAGCCAGCTCACCACCATCAGTGATGCCTGCACATCCCTGCTGTCTACACCAGACCCAACCAACATCGAAGTTGCCGATTCTCAGGCACCATATTTGCCACTGGACTGATACTCCCTCACTGCCACCCGGAGCAACCAGTGTTAGAGTTGCGTCTCTCGCCACTGGGCCCACCTCATCAATGTTGACATGGTGCTTTTCCACCACCGCTTTGCCGTTGCCAGTTCCCGACTCAAACGAAGGCGCCAATCCTCAGGTACCATCTTTTGTCACTGGCCTTATCTTGCCGACATTGCCTCTGCTGATGTAGCAGCCATGATTCCAGATCCTATGCTTGCTCTGGAAAAGTAAATGGAGGCTTGCACGAGGTCCACGCAGGACCCACTCTCCTCTGCTCTGGGCCTAACCTTGTGATTACCAGATTATGCTCTTGAGTCTAATCGAGAAAGCGAATCCAACAGGGTGAAAGTCTCTCAGCTAGTGGAGGGGGCAGGAGGAAGTCTGGATATCCACTGAAGTCTCTTCTTCAGAAGGGGAGGGGAGCTGATGAACTAAGGGACTGCTCCCCTTGGTGTGGGGGCTATGTCAGTGCCACTGATGCTTGATTAAAAGAGCAGCGGGAAGTAGTTACACAATAAGGGTGGAAGTTTGAGCATGTAAAGAATATTTCCTTAACAGTAATAATGAGAGAGCAACAGAAAACAGTGAAGCTTTCTTGATTGTTTCAACATGGAAGTCTCAGTCTTCTCCAGCAAATTCAAGGATCTTCTGTTTGTACAGATGTGGGCATGGCTGTGGCCATCCTGCCTCCTGTCTTTGTCCTTCTCTGCTCTTGTGTGACATTTTCTTCTGCAATGAGTCAAAAGGCAGGCTTGAGTGAGATGAAAGCAGCTGGAAGAGTTGTTAGTGGTGGTGCTTGAGTAGCAAGGTAATGAGGTATCCGAAATAAATGAGGAGAAAATGCTGAGAGCAAGGAGGGTACCTAGTTTGGGGAGACGAAGTGAATGAGAGATACTGAGAGCTGAGAACGGGTAGACCAACACCCTTGATGGAAGGCATGTGTAATGGTAGATTTCTGATAATAGAGAGACCATAGCGGCACTTATCCTGTGGAACTCAGAAGGCACCACACTGACTTGGGTTGCTTTCTTTTACCAAACTGGCATTGTTTGGTGTGCATGATTACGTAGGAGGACAGCCCTCCTCTTCCCTACCCATCCACTGAGACCTCCAGATCTCTGTCCCCAAAAGGGAGTGCTGTCTCCTGTAGAATAGCAGTTGAGCAGCAGACTTTGAATGGCAGTTTGTGGCTAGCAGAGTTTGAAGTGGTGCAAATTGGGATTTAAATATGACACTCATGGTGTGAATGTGGGAGGTCCCAGCAGCAGTGAGCACTACCATCTCTGTGACCACATGATTCAGTGAGAAGGGTGTATCAAGTTCTGATGTACACTTAATGAGGCAAGCAGTGGAAAACTGTCATGACCCATGGAAGTAAACTCTCAATGATGCTCATGAAAATTACATTTAGCCAGAATATGGGAAAATTCAGCCCATTATTTCCAACCTTTTATGAAATTGAATGAAAGTTATGCTTTTAAAATCAATAATCTTGCTGAATTCAATTTTCTGACTTCATTAAAACTTACCTTGCTACAAAGTGTTAATAAAACTGTGCCAAGAAACACTTTGAATTGCAATTTATATCACAATGACCACAGTTTGTATAACAATTATTTTATCAATATCAACGTCTGAATAGTTCAGCTTTAGTCTATTTATTTGGCATTATTTGTTCTCAAGTACAGCTGCTGAAGTAATTGGTCAGCTAAAGCTGTGTAATGGTGTTACATTGTACTGTTTGGCAGCCATGCCTCTAACTCCACAGAGGCCTGACCATGACTGATGTTATTGATGCACTAACCAAGCTTCCATTTCCTATACTGACAATCAAACCACTTTCCCTTTAAGCTTAAAAGTAATTTGTTAGAACACAGTCATGACAGTTAAACAATAGTAGCATGAAGATAAAAAGATATTTATCTTTCACGAGTATTTTAGCTAATGTGCACAATTCCAATTTTTATTCCAAAGGAATTTGATTTTAAAGTTTATATTTGGAAAATAACATTTTCAATGCATGCATTAGAGATGATCTTCCCAGTTTGTGCAGCTGGTGGGTAAGGCTTTTTGCCAGCAGTATAAACTCAGATACCTACGCTTTTAGTTCCTGCAAGTTAGCTGAAAACAGCTATATTTGTAAATTAACTATTTAATGGCTTGGTGGTCATTTGGTGGAATTGCAGTCATTGTGGGATTCAGGTTCAAACCAATGACTTGCTTTGGGATCCATATCCAAACTTTCTCTTCATGGAAGGGTGAGCCAAATAAAGTCCAGATCTTTGAATTTATGGAGGAATAAAGAAGACTGGCACCTCTCGTGCTTTTCATTTGCACCAATATTGCCAATCACTTCACAGCCAATATAATAGCTTTGGAAGAGTAATGCAGAAAGGATAGCAGCCAATATGCACTCAATGAATTCCCACAAACAGCAATGTGTTCAAATAATCTTTTCTTTTTATTACCCTGATAACTGTTGCCCTTTAATGAAGTAGTGGCCTGGAAACTTTACCATCAACCCAACAGGCAATTGAAGCCTCAGCTTAACATCTCATTCAAAAGACTACACTGCTACCAGTGCAGTTTCCCTGGAGTTTCAGCTTTGCTTTTTGTAACCAACTCCCAGAGTGGAACGTGGATGTGGAACCTTGTGATTCAGACACAAGAACGCTGCCAACTGAGCCATGGCTGTCACACAAACAAGATAGTAATGAGAGAGTTCTGGATTCCTAGGATAGGCACCTCGACAGCTGACTCAAGACTCACTCACACAGGCAAATGTCACATCACAGGCAAATCAGCCAAAGTACTCAAGCGTGAGGGTGAAGAAATTAACAATAAATGAAACAAAGTGGTGGATTATTTAAACATTTAAAAATACAAAGTTCCATGAGGAACAAGCAACTTAAACTTCTATTATCTACAGGTTTACAATAACAAGATTTTCAATTCATCCAATCAGCACATTGAATTAAAAATGACTTTATTTTTGAAATTTCAAGGCAACTTTGTTGCAGCAGTGTTTTTTAAACAGTTATAGCACAAACATCAATTAATTTCTTTTGTTTTAGTGCTAGTCAAAGCAAAGCCCTTACCATTGTTACATCGATTAGATAAGAGGTTGGACCTGTGAAAATCTCAGGCTCTTCCCAGGCAATCTCAATGGTGTCAGAGGATTTTACTGTAACAGTAATATTTTCAGGAGGACTGTCTGGATCTGTAAAATTAAAAATACTTCTCAAAGAATAATTTAAAATCAACAATGCCATGCAGCACAGTACTAACAACACATCTAAGAAGAAATTCAACAATACATTTTCACCATATTTTGCAATTATGATTTGATTTAAAATCACATATCGTTATTGTGGATTAGAAGATATATCAGGCATCTTTATAGTTGGGAATTAAGCAAACCTATAAATACTATTTCAACCTTTCAGAAATAGTGTAAGACCCAAAATACTCCAAGCTAATTTTGTTGGAATAAAGAGAACTTAAATCCAGTGGAATATTAATTTCAAACTTGTAAGAAATCATTAATTGCAAATGCACTTCTCCAGAATGTTTATTATAAGTTTCAACAGAGTTGATAAAAAGCTGGACATTCTGTAAAGGATTCTGTAAATAAAGGAACCAAAGTCAGAAATAGAACATAGAACATAGAAAAATACAGTGCAGTACAGGCCCTTGGCCCTCGATGTTGCGTCGATCCAAGCCCACCTAACCTACACTAGCCCACTATCCTCCATATGCCTATCCAATGCCCGTTTAAATGCCCATAAAGAGGGAGAGTCCACCACTGCTACTGGCATTCCATGAACTTACGACTTGCTGAGTAAAGAATCTACCCCTAGCATCTGTCCTATACCTACCACCCCTTTATTTAAAGCTATGCCCCCTCGTAATAGCTGACTCCATGGGAAAGAAACAGTATATATATTTTAGGTTGGTGACTTTCTTAAGAACTGAAAGAAGTTAGAAACGTAATTGCTAATAATGAGATTCTGAGCCAGGAAAAGGTGGGTGGAAAAGAATAATGGGAAAGGCCTGTGAAAGGGCACACTACCAAGTATCTGACCATTAGCCCAGTACCCTGTCTTGTTTGTTCCTCATGGAACTTTGTATTTTTAAATGTTTAAATAATCCACCACTTTGTTTCATTTATTGTTAATTTCTTCACCCTCACCCTTGAGTACTTTGGCTGATTTGCCTGTGATGTGACATTTGCCTGTGTGAGTGAGTCTTGAGTCAGCTGTCGAGGTGCCTATCCTAGGAATCCAGAACTCTCTCATTACTATCTTGTTTGTGTGACAGCCATGGCTCAGTTGGCAGCGTTCTTGTATCTGAATCACAAGGTTCCACATCCACGTTCCACTCTGGAATTTAAATGAGTTGCAAAAACTTTTTAAACTTACACATTATTGGTAATCTGTCTAACCAGTTTTTGCACCATTGATGTTTCGTTCTCAAGGATTTATTGGAATTTTATTCCATTCTTACCAGTGTTCATCACTGTCTTCACTCTTAATGTTCTCCGTGTATACTTGTTCCATCAACTCCCCCTGTTGCTGCTTGGCAAATACACAGCTCAATCCCTGTTCTGTCCAACAAGAATGAATACAATCATTGCCCCTGGACATTTAATGGTATTACCACAGCTACATTCCTCATCAGCAACATCCTGGGGGTTGCCACTGATCAGAAAGTGAAGTGGACCCAATATCGAAAAATTGTGTTTACAAAAGCAGGTCAGAGGCTCGGAATTCTCTGGCAACTACTCCTCAAAGCCTGCCCAACATCAATTTAGACATGAGGAAGAAGTGTGACAGAATACTCTCCACTTGCCTGTGTAGCTTCAACTACACTCCAGAAGCTTGACACAATCCAGAACAAGACAGCTGTTTAAGAGACACCGCACCAAATGTCTTCAACACTTACCTCCTCCAACCTGATATGAAGTAACTGCAGCATGTATCATTTACAAGATGCAAAGGAATAATTCACTAAGGTTCCTACAACAGCACCCTCCAAGTTTGACATTTATGCTACCTAGAAGTACAAAGGCAACAGATACATATAAACACCACTACTTGCAAGTTCCCCTCCAAGACACCTCACAGCCGACTTTGTACTTTATCAACAATCATTCATTGTCACTGGTTCAAAATGCTGAAACTCACTCCCGAACAGCACCTCCGGCCCAAAGACTGCAGCAGTTCAATAAGGTTGCTTATCACCACTGTCTCAAGATTAATTCGAGATGGGCAATAAATGCTAGTCTAGCTAGTGATGCCTACATCATGTGAATGAATAAAAAAGTTTAAAAAGTAAAGGTTCTGAGGATGATCATTAAGATAGGCAAATGACTGCTACGTTTTGCCTGTTGAATAGGCAGATCACACCTGTTGTAGACTCATGAAAGTTGTCATCCTTGCAAGCACCAATTCAACAGGTTTTCAACTAAAAAGCAGTCAAGGACAAGTTGGTTTCTTGATGAAAGTGATTGATGGCAGAAAAAGTCTGCAGTTTGGGAAGAAATAGAGGTCGAGTAGAAACCATCATTAATCGTGGCTTCCTACCGCTATTGTTTGACTGTATATTACACTGCTCCCTGGAGCCATAAATCCATGGCCAAGGAGAATGCAGCAACTGGAATGCATCTGCCTAGCATTTTTCTGGTGCTTCCCCTCTGTCCACTTTGAACATACAAGATAAGACCAGACTGCCTTACAGCAGGCTCTAGAATGCAGCAATCAGTGTATCCAAGCCAGAGGTCTGATGCTATGAGATTAGGGCTGTTTCAGGAGGAATTTGTAGAGCAGGAGGAATCAAACATCTCCTGAATTCCAAAGGCTCCGGTGGAACTTATAAACTAGGATACCGCAACAAGTGATAAGAAGGTGCATGTAAGTTTCTGGAGGAAACATATTGTTACAAAAACAAATAGAATGAGAGTCTGAAAATGTTGAATGTAAATAGACTTTCCACTTATTTATTATTCAATATTCATGGAGAATGCAGTTGCACTGAAAAGGAAGCATTCATTTGGTGATGACAAATTATTTAAGATGAATTTTTTGGCAAAGTCACAGCAGGGTAAATAGGGTAGATGTGCTGTCATGTAGTTCTCTTGAAGGATTTCCTTGTTAACTGTTGTTTGGGAAAAGAAGTTAATGTGCAGGGTCTAGGTAGTCTAAATCACAAATAAAATATTTTTGAGGGTATATCTCCTTTGCACCTATTATTAGCTATTCCTCTGAGTGGATGTCATTCTGTTGTCCTAGTCTTCTTATAATATTTAGGATGTTTTAACCCAGTGCACAGTCTGCAGTGTGCATCCCTCCTTCAACAGAATCTTACAACCCTGCAACCACTATCAGCTAGAGGACAAAGGCAGCAGATACATAGAAACAGCACCATCTGCAGGGTTTCCTCCAAGTCACATACTATCTTCATATTGGAAATATATTCTCACTCCTTCACAAGGTCAAGATCCTTGAGCTTCTTTCCTAATAGCACTATGGGTGATTCCTGATGAAGGGCATTTGCTCAAAACATCGATTCTCTTGCTCCTCAGATGCTGCCTGACCTGCTGTGTTTTTCCTGCACCACATTCTTAAGCACTATAGATATCCCTACACCCCAAGGACTACAATAGTTCAAGAAGCCTTTCCTTCCAGAATAATACGGGCTGGCCTAGTTAATGACACCCAGATCCCTAAAATCAATTTAAAAACTGAAAAAATTTTGAAGACCCCAAATGAAACATTCAAGCAGCAAAGATTCATTTTCAGAACTCCAATGTTCCCTTTATACATCAGCCTGGAAACTGTATGTGTGTCATTATAAAATTCCTCTGCTTCTATTCAGGATAGTCAGATTGAATCGTCAATGATAACAATAGAGGGCACAGTTTGATACCCTATTATCAGCTGTTGACAGAAAAACATAAATTGCTGATGAAACTCAGCAGTTCTGGCAGCATTTGTGATGAAAGCAGAGTTCATGTTTCAAGTCTAGTAACTTTTCATCACAACTGTTAATCTATTAAGAAAATATTCTTAAGAAAACAGAGAAGAATGCCAAATTCCAAAGAAAAAATGTAAATGGCAACTTCTCATATATTGGATGCTAATGTGAATGATAGAATCCCTACAGTAAGGAAAGAGGGTATTCAGCCCATCAAGTCTGCACCAGTTCTCTGAAGAGCATCCCACCCAACCCAACATCATACATTATTCCTGTATTTTATCACGGCCCAACCATCTAAATTGCATATCATTAATTGTGGGAGGAAACAGGAACACCCAGCAGAAATAGGAGAACATGCACACTCCACACAGACAGTTGCCCAAGTCTGGAATCAAACGTTGGTCAAATGAGTACCCGGTGCTGTGAGGCAGCAGTGATAACTACTGAGCCAACATGCCACTCAAAGTGATCATCTTCACAAAGCTAAATTGGACAGCTCTTCTTCTGTGGCATGGCATATCCTGTTTCGTGAATTATGTTGTACAGATCCTGGGGCATCTTCAAATGAGTATAAATTTTCAAGTAATGGAGGCAAAGCAGAAGTTTATACAGGAGTTTCCAAGAAACAGTGAAAGAAATCAAGGAAATTTGAGTACAATGCAAATTTCTTTGACTTTTGGCACTGAGAAGTTTGCATTTCAATTAATTAATAAAATGCATGCAAGACAAACATTTTATATTAAAAATATGCTTTTCATTTTACTGAACCTGTAGTCTTACTAGACCATACGGCCGCTCTCTCATTAGACAGAGACAATTGGTAGTGGCTTAACCTGAGGGTTGCCACCTCTCAGGTAAGGAGAAAGGTTGAGAAGGAACATCTTCATTGTCACCTCAGCTGATGTGGAATTAAACCCACTCTGTTGACGCTACTCTGCATTTCAAACCAGCCATCCAGCCAACTGAGCTAAATGACCCCCATTATTTACTCGATAATATGAAAATATGCTTAGTATGACTTCTTTTGTAAGAATTTCAATGAACTTCAATTGGCATATCAGGAACTGCCACAGTATGATAAAGGTGGTTTTAAATCAAGTTCAGTAAGTACTGGTGAAGGATATTGCTATATCTTCTTGTAATAAATCATATTAATTTGCCCAGTAAGAACTCTCTGTCTTCATTTTCCCATTCCTAGAGAAGCTGTTCACTTCCTGTTCTGAACACTGTTCTCGGCTTTCCACAATAATGCATTTTCTGTAACTAATAACCATCATTTCCTGATTATCATGCCTCTATTGCTGCATTGGAATTTGAGTTTAACAAAGGTCAAGGCTGTCTTTACTGCTTTCTCTCCATAAGGCTGCAGAAGCTGTAGCGAGTACAGGTTTAAGGTAAATCTGGATACCATATCATTTTGTGGCTCATCCTCACAACATGTAGTTTAAAGAAATCCATTAATAGAAAAGTCATGCCTGTCATTTAGGTTAACAACCATTTCATAGAAATAGTTCATAGAAATCTTTTCAGGAATATATGCATACCATTTCCATCAGAGTTATATCCGTTTCATAAATGTACTGTCAATGTTAAAAATAAATTCATTTCTTCTATATTTTCAAACACAGGGGAGTGGCTTACCACATAGAAATGCAGTATGTAAACATAAAAAACAGACAACAAAGAGCCATTTTACAAATGATTCACTTTGGCATAGCTCTTGTTCTAAGATAATGTTTTGCACATTGATTTTTGTTACAAAGTTATCAAAAATTTATCAAATAATAAGCTGAAAATGCAAAAGTTTAACTAAACATAATTTTGTTATTGATGACTAAATCATATGAAGATGACATTATTTATTTTGATGTGGTGTGTGATATTAAAATTTAATATAAATGAACTTTTAGCAAAATAAACATTACTGTTATAATTTGAGAATTATTTAACCTATACTTACAGCCAACAGCTGTCTTTGTAGCAATCCAAGTTGAATAGTTGCCAAATCCAGCATTAGTACTAGCAGCAACCCTAAATCTGTACCATCGGAATTTCTTTAATCCGTGTACAATTGCCTCCATGGTGTAATTATTATTATCGATGTTATGATCTTGAGTTTGCTCAGCTTCAATGCATCCTTGAGTATCCCAGTTCATGCACAACACAGAACGTAGTTGTATAATAATCCTGAAAAGCCTTAAATATCCAGGGATAATATCAGGGTGTGTCCACCTCAAAATAACATAGGTTGATTGAACGCCAATTATCTCTAGATGCTTAGGAGCACTTGGAACTGAAAAATACAATCATATCAATCATTACTTCCTTTTTATTAACCAGCCTGAGAAAAATCAATAGCATTCAATGTAAACAGCAAACATGCTAGATTGTCAGATCCTTCTTCGTGTGTCAACTTAGTTCAGTTGATAGTATTTACAAACTGAGTCAGAGCTGGGTTTAAACCATGTGAAATTAGGTTGGCACTACAGTGAAGAAATGTTGCATTACTGGAGCTGTCATCATGTTAAATGTGAAACTGAGGCTTGTTCTGTGATTCTATTGGTCATTAGAGATACCATGGTACTAAATGCAAACCAGAGAATTCTTCATGTATCTTTGTCAACAATCCTGGCTCAATCAACAGCATAAAAACAGATGAAGTGCCCATTAATCCAATTGCTTTATGAAAGTTATTTGTTGCTTTAACCATCATTCCATTCAAAAGTAAAGCAATGTATATGAAGGACTTTATGAATGTTGAGGTGAATACATATTGTTGTATTCAAAGCAGATATTATCGTATGAAAATCTGTTTTGATTTTAAAAAGAAACAGAAATGGCAGATTTCTTGTTTTGTCCTAATATCAAGTTAAGGTAAAATGTAAAATAATGTATAAAAATGTTCAGAATCTCACATCATGGAGTTCCTCAGAGTAGTGTCCTGGGCCCAGCCATCTTCAGCTGCTTCATCAATGACCTTCCCTGCATCATAAGGTCAGAAGTGGGGAGGTTTGCCGATGATTGCACAACATTCAGCACCATTCCCAATTCCTCAGACACTGGAATAGTTTGTGTCCAAATGCAACAACATTTGGACAATATCCAGGCTTGGGCTGATAACATTTGTGCTACACAAATGCTAGGCTATGGCCATCATCAACAAGAAACAATCTGACATTCAACAGTAGTACCATCACTGAATCCTCCATTATCAAAATCCTGGGTTACCATGGATCAGAAACTCAGCTGGACTCACCACATAAATGCAGTGGCTACAAGTGTAGGTCATAGGCTAGAAATACTACAGTGACTACAAGGGATATGTCAGGAGTGTGATGGAATACTCCCCACTTGCCTGGATGAGAGCAGCCCCAACTACACTCAAGAAGCTTGACATCATCCAGGGCAAAGCAACCCACTTGATTGGCACCACATCCACAAGCATCCACTCCCTCCACCACCACCGATGTTCAGTAGCAGTAGTGTGTATCATCTACACAGCACCTTCCAAACCCACAACCACTTCCAATTAGAAGGACAAGGGAAGCAGATATATGGGAACACCATCACCTTCAACTTCCCCTCCTAGCCACTCACCATCGTGACTTAGAAAAATATCATTGTTCCTTCACTCTCGCTGGGTCAAAAGCCTGGAATTCCCTCCCTAATGGCACTGTAAGTCAACCCACAGCAGGTGGACTGCAGTGGTTCAAGAGGTAGCTCACCACCACCTTCTCAAGGGCAACTAGGGATGGGCAATAAATGATGGCCAGCCAGCGATACTCACATCCCAAAGAAATGAATAAATTTTTAAAATATCAGTAAGCTAACATATTGATTTGAAAATCTTGGTAGATTGTGGAAGTTAGCTTTTGTATTCAATTTTCAACTTCAAAGGCCTCAAGAGCATTATCTTACAAAATACATTTTAACTTATCTACACTGTACCTTATATGGACATGATAGTATGGAGTCCTGTAAACTACGCTCAATTCCCATCAAACTACTAGGTTTCAATTATTAATGATTTTGGGTGAAACATCAGCTATAAATTGTAATTCACAAGCACTAAGTGACCCAAATGGTTATTCTTAAAGAGATTGCTCCAAAATTGAAGGTGTAGTGGACAGCAAAGAAGGTTACCTCAGGTTACAACAGGATCTTGATCAGATAGGCCAATGGGCTGAGAAGTGGCAGATGGAGTTTAATTCAGATAAATGTGAGGTGCTGCATTTTTGGAAAGCAAATCTTAGCAGGACTTATTCACTTAATGGCAGGGTTTTCGGGAGTGTTGCTGAAAGAAGAGACCTTGGAATGCTGGTTCATAGCTCATTGAAAGTAGAGTCGCAGGTAGATAGGATAGAAAAGAAGGTGTTTGGTATGCTTTCCTTTATTGGTCAGAGTATTGAGTACAGGAGTAAGGGAGGTCATATTGTGGCTTTACGGGACATTGGTTAGGCCACTGTTGGAATTCTGGTCTCATTCCTATTGGAAAGATGTTGTGAAACTTGAAAGGGTTCAGAAACGATTTTCAAGGGTTGGAGGATTTGAGCTATAGGGAGAGGGTTAGGGCTGTTTTCCCTGGAGCATCGGAGGCTCAGGGGTGACCTGATAGAGGTTTACAAAATCATGAGGGGCATGGATAGGATAAATAGACAAAATCTTTTCCCGGGGTGGGAGAGTCCAGAACTAGAGGGCATAGGTTTGGGGTGAGAGGGAAAAGATAGAAAAGAGACCTAAGGGGCAACTTTTTCACACAGAGGGTGGTACATGTATGGAATGAGCTGCCAGAAGAAGTGGTAGAAACTCTGACTCTAATTATAAAAACATATTTGGATTCTTTAAATTGAATCATACAAACTATCATCATTTATTTATCATGTGTGGCCCTTCCTAGCACTACAATAATGTCACTGAAGTAATTGCAATGTAAATAAATACCAGAGGGATTACAACTGTTTTCTATGCCATCTTGTTTGAGGAATCAAAAACATCAATATAACAGATGAAGTTCTACCTAGAGAAGGCATTAAAAGAAAATGAAGCCTTTATCTAGATATTCTCACATAAGACATTCTTCAAGTCAGCCAAATAATCAGGAGTCAGATACTGCATATCTGAGAAACTGAGATGAGGAGTCACTGAAAATATATTTTGCTTATGAAGATATAGTTGTGTGATGACAAATGGGATGATGTTAATGACCATCAGTCCTTTAGTCATCTGCTGCTACCTTCAAAAAAAGCTCACACACCTACTTTTACCTGGGAACAACAATAAGGAATGCCTAACCATTGCTAACTACATTCACAGTCAGAACATATTCTTATACATTAGCATCACCCCAATAATACAAAAATAAATTATTTCTTTACATTCTACAATTTCACAAGTTTACTAATGAATTGCAATCGTACTCTGCAAAGTTCAACCATTTTGAATTATTTTCCTTAAATCATTCTATTTCCTACAAAATAAAATTATAATAAAGCATATCTTGCTGCAAACTAAATATCTATCAATTACAATATTCTGGACATTTTCATGGTAGACCAAATATGCTGAAATAAATACCTGCTTCTGATAATGTAGTGACAGTACAGTTTTTGCTTTCTCCTTGGCCCACTGAGTTAACAGCCATTACACTGAACTGATAGGAAGTATTTGATTGCAGCTCACTAAAAGTATGTACACGATCTTTGTCAGCAACGTTTTGAACATCATTTTCAAATATAAGTGCATAATAAGTGATCATTGTATCCGATTTTAATGGAGGATCCCACTTAATAATGACCGAATGCCAACTTGATGCATTGCATTGAAGATTTTGGATAGTATCTGGAACTATACAGCAGAGTAAACATCATTGAACATAACAAGACAGCAATGTATTAAGAAACCAAACAGAAGCAACTATTTTCCATTTCTTAAAGTTGATTTCTATATCTTGTCTATTTTCAAGAAGCATATTGTTGGAATTCTAACTGCAGTAAATGTGAGTGAGCAGCCTTTCCTTTTCTCTGAGCATTGAGATTGAAACTCTCTGCCTGTCATAGACTTATGAAGTACCAGCCAAACAGATATAACAAGGATATATTGGCTCAATTTTGAATAAAGACAGAAAGTGCTGGAGAAAAGCAACAGCTCTGGCAGCATCTGTGCAGAGAGGACCAGAGTTAACTTTTTGAGTTCAATGATTCTTCTTTTGGAACTGAATTGGGTTGAAAAATATTTTCTTTTATCCTGTTGTCAAAGGAAGAAAAAATACAAGTGGAGCAAAAGTCAACTGTAATGCTATATGGTAGTAAAAGGGAATCTATGAGCAAAGTAGGGTTAATGATGAATGTGAATAGTCAAAAATAAATTGTCTTTGTTAAGAGCAAACCCATAGAAACAAGATACAGGGCTGGGGGGAGAGGTAGGTGTGGGAGTAGAATCAAAACGGAGATAGTGTTCATGCTGTGAGGTTGTTGAAGTCAGTGTTGTGTTCTGAAGGCTGTAACGGACATACGCAGAAAATAATGTGCTGTACTTCTAGTTTGCATCGACTTAACTGGGACATTTCAACAGACCTGGGATGGAAATGTAAGCATAAGAGCAGGATTGCAAGCAACTGGGAGATTGGGGTATTCTTACAGACGGAGCTGAAAGAAATACGACTAAATGTCTGTTTCATCTAGAAGGTACATTTGAGGCTTTTTACAGTGAGAAAGGAAGAGATAAAAGGCCAAGTGTTAACTATCTGGAATTAATAGAAAGCGCGATGGAGGAGTGAGAAACTGTTAGGTGTGAAGGAGGAGAGGAAATGTTCCCTGCAGAATGTTGAGAAGGGAGAGGAGGGGAAGATGTTTTTGGTGTTGGTATTATGTAGGAAGTCATGCTGGAAATGGCAGACTACAACTCTTCAAATCCAGAGACTGGTGGGATGAATAGTGAGGAGAAGGATAGCCTGATAGTTGTTGTGGATGAGAGGAAAAGGGGTGAGGGCAGCTCTGATGCGGCTGAAGATACTGTCAACCACAGTTGGTGGGAGAGTCTTCAGTTGAGGAAAAAGGAAGTCAATTCATAAGCATTCATATGAATGGAATCATCAGAACAGATGTGACAGGGGCAGAGAAACTATGAGAAAGAATTAGACTTCCTGCAGGAAGCAGAGTCTGTGCAGGTGCAGTCAAAGTAAGTGTGGAGTTGATGGGTTTGCACTGGAAATTGGTGGACAGCTTCTCCCCAAAAATGGCAAAGGTGAAGTCAAGGAGGTAAAGGGAAGAATCAGATATGTGCTATGTGAAGCTGAGAATGGATGGAAGTTGGAAGCAAATTGATTGATTTTTCCAATTCCGAAAAAGAGCAGCAAGCAGCACCAATGATTCCATCCATCACTATACTCGAAAGAGAGTTGTGGGAGGGGGCCCAAGAGGACTGAAACAAAGAAAGATCCATATACCTCAAAAACAGATAGGTATAACCAGGACCTACACATGTAATCATAGTCACATGACTGACAGAGAAATGGGAACAGTTAAAGAAGAAGGCTCAACTTTAATACTGCCCCTACCTCACATTCCACACCATTGAGCAGGAAGAGGGCAGGGTGAGTAGCTTAAACTTTGGAAACAAGCAACTCACCCCAATTTATCATCAAATTAGGAGTGGTGACTATCAGGTTAATGTGTTTTCCACTGTGGAAAAGTGTGAGGTTTATAAACATGATTAGATTAGATTAGATTACATACAGTGTGGAAACAGGCCCTTCAACCCAACAAGTCCACACCAACCCTCCGAAGAGCAACCCACCCAGACCCATTCCCCTACATTTACCCCTTTACCTAACACTACGGGCAATTTAGCATGGCCAATTCACCTAACCTGCACATTTTTGGACATACTTAAATTGAAGTCCATATGAGATAATTAGGTTCTGAAAAAAATTTAATTCCTATGGCATGGGACTCTTGCTGTCTGTAATGCTGTCAGAAGTTTGCTAACAGAATTGGTCATGTCCTTATCAAAGTTGTTGAAGTAGGAAGTCCAATATTAAAAGAACCACTGTGTTACAAAAAGCAACTCCTTACTTAATTGTGGGCTATGGTTTTGTAAGAATAGCTTTTTTTTATGACTGGGACCTTCAACTCTACATACGGAAATTAAAAAAGTGATCACAGGTGCTGAAGCTGTACTTTACTGGATAACAAGGAAAGACAGGTGCTCCAGCAAACGCTCAACCATCATGACAGATCTAGGATGCATACATTTGGACTGTTCTGATTACCATGCCAAGTGGTCACTGACCAATGTAGCATTATTGAGTAAAACAGTTCTCGAGCTAGACCTGGCACCATTTTAAAATTTATTTATTTAATATTGTCACTTGTACATAGGTATCGTGAAAAGTACCTCATGTCACCATGTTCCAGCGCCATCTTGCATTAAAAAATAAATTACTGAATAAATTGTATAAATAGTCAAATACTGAATAAATTCATTTTTCTAAAACTGAAACAGGTTCAAAAGTTCATCTTTGCCTCTCCATAGCCTTCACCCTCTCTGCTCTGACATCATCCCCGGGGGCTCCTGGAAATGTGCTCTCTTGCCATTGGCATCATCGCTTCGGTGTCTGCCCTGTGAGCTGGAGACGATCACGCTGCATGGCTCACACACCTCCTCCGACCATGGTTATCGACTGACAGGGTGTCCTAGCTCATTGTCTGATGACAACGCCGCCGCCACCACCCAAGATGGCCCATACTCTTGCAAGAGGAGGTCCCAAGGCAACCAAAAAACAAAAACATGACTGAGCTGGAAAGACAACGACGGAGCAGCAGGGACATGGTTGGACCTACCGCGTAAGCCCACGAGTGGCCGAAGCCCACGCTGAGGAGTCAAATGTTGCCCTCCCTGCCGCCACCGCCACCATCTTGGAAGCCATGATGCCAGTGGCAGTGAAATTCGCCACTGCTCTGAATGTCTTTGTTTCTTCATCCTTTTATTTAGCACATAAGAATTATCCCTCTGTTTAGAATTTCTCTTTCTATCTCTGCCACTTCTAATTAGTGCTGTCCTATAATTTCAGCAGAGAGGTGATTGAAAGCTGAGTACTTCCTCATGTTCACACAGTAGCTGTATTTTCCTCCTAGTGTAAAGTTCTGATATAGGCTATTTGAGATCTGCACCTGAAATTTGTTAATCGCCAATCTGATAAAAAAATTTCCTTAGAGAACAGTTTATTTGAACGGTTTCCCTGATGAAATATAGCATGTCAATTATTCAGTTCTGAGGAATGTGTACAAATCATACAAATTAAAGGGCAAGTCATGGCTATTATGTTGCTTACGATTCAGAACTTAGGAGCAATATCTAATAATTACAGAGTTTGGAAATAGCAGAAAAGCTTGATTATAAAGAAATATTATCCTTGAACTTAAAATAGCTGTCAAAAAATATCAGCAGAGCTCAACAAACCTGATTCATTTATTTTGAAAATGACTATGTTACTAAATTGATCTCCATTTCCCACTTTGGTAAAAGCCGACACACTGATTTGATATTCGTGCAATGTTTCAAAGCCAGTGAGGGATGCTTCATGATATAATGCTGTCGTATTCTTGAAATATAAAAGAAATCATGAGATTTTAAGGATGTTTAGATTTATATGCATACTTCAGAATTTTGATTTATACTGTATGTTTGAATAATCTGTGGCTATGTTGTGGATACAAGTAATATTTTTAGCATCTCGGTAAATCATTTGAGAGGAAAATCAAATCAATTATTTGCATTCATTGCTAATTATCTACACCTTGATTTCTTCTGCATTTCAATGTGAGCCCAGGAGATATTTCTGTAAGCATTTCATGGGATCTGTTTTCATCAAATCAACAAGCCAATGTAATTTCTATTATGTGTCAGTGTGATTCACAAGAATCAAAAACAGATGCAAAACAAGTTGACAACTTAACATCAACAGTGAAGTGTTGCTTACAAATGTCAAAACAGAAACGCTAATTTTATATATCTTAAACAATATCATCCAACTAATCATGAGCCATACTTAACATGATGTGGTAAACTGGTGAAACAAGACTTGAAGGGCATACCATAAAATATGTGCTTTCTCTTGTGTTGTCAATTATCTTAAAACTGTAGAACTGCACAATACCATTTGGCATAGGACTAGGTTTCCACCTAACCAAGACAGAATCTGCTGTATAGTTGGCTATCATCAAGTCTTGTGGAGGAGTTGATGGTACTGAAAAAGAAGTTCAAATCAATCATGAAAAGCATAAGCATTCAACTTTTCTGTGTGCTAATGTTCATTACATGCATACAGCAGAATCTTAATGCCTGAACAACGTGGGGCTATGGTGAGACATACAGCAAAACCTTTATTGACATTAGGAGCAATCCAGTGCATTTTCAAACAGATTTCTGCCATCAAGAAGCGATTCTCACTCAGTGTGGTGAGTTAACTATTACAGGAGATTATTCTTTGTTAACAGACTTATTAACAACAAGCCTCATTAATATGCAGGTTTTTGTTCTGCCACTCGCTGTAAGGAAATTACATGTTGACAATCCATCCCCAACATGAAAGTCAGAGCGAGTACCTGGCAACTTCAGTTTGCTGCTTGCTCTTGGAAGTCACCATTTTGGACACCCAGCGGCCATGTCTCAGGCCTGCACATGCACCATATGTCCACAGATGCTGGCACCTTCCAACTGCCAGCCTCTCAGCATCGCCATGGTACCTGTCCAATTCACTTACAGGATACTCCTACACGTTAAAGCTGCACGTCAGGGTGGACTGGCAACTAGCATTGAAATGTGCTGCCAAGGGTTCTTCATGTACTGGGACAAGCACTCAGTTCACAGATTGAGCCAAGCTGCATTTCAGAGCTGCTTGCTTGCTCTCTTAGTGCTCACTTACTTTGCACCTCGCTGAATGGTAACAACATTCCTGCTTTGCCTTGCCTTGCTGTGCCATACCTTTTAGTGCTTCAGCCAGAGTCCAGTGGCTCACACCACTGCTGTACTGATTGCTGCTCTATACAGGAACAGAGCCAGGCTGCTTGCCAGGCTTGCAAACAGTAATCAGTTTGGGGGGTGGATATCTTGTCGTATGCCATAGTGAGATGCCAATCTCTCATCTACAGCAAGTACCAGCTGTCTGCATGGCAAACACACTGCATACTTTTCAATCAAATGGTCCTGTCTCAGAATACAGGTGTGGTCATCATTGGTTAAGTCAACAGGGGATACTGTCACTCCTGGGGTCCTGGTACTGTCAATAATGGGCAGAGTCTGGACACAGCCCAGGGGCTGGACCACAGCCAGTAGTCCGACTGGGGCATTCACTGTCAGGGGATACATCCAGCTATAGACGGTGGCGGGGTGGGGGGGAGGGAGGGGGAATGTTTTTGGACCACGATCAGTGCTGTATTGGAACTGCAAGGACAGTGGTCCAGAATCTAGTTAGTTCTTTCCTGGAGCTGCCCATCAAAATTGATCATTGGGCTGGAAAGTAATCAACCTTTGGGGTCCATACATTAACCGCTGAGAGGGGAATGGAGAGCAAAAGTGTGGTTCAGTGATAAGGGGAGGGGGCAAGTAAGGCTGCAGGGGTTGGTGAGCAGAGGCATGTTTTGAGGTGGATACAATGATGGTGATGGAAGTCAAGGTATAAGGAGGGTAGACAACAAGGAGGTAATGGAAGGATACAAGCAGGGAACAGATGCTAGCGTTGACCACCATGGCCTACACAGTGTAGTGGGGGGAGAACCTACTGGACCATGCTGGCATTATTAAAGGGCAATGTCAGAGCATATCGAGCAAAGTTAAAGGCAGATAGTCAAGTTACGAAGGGGCTACAAACAGTTAGCAGAGAGATATTGATGGGTTAGGTAGATGGTCAAAACGTTGCCAAATGGAGTGTAATGTGGAAAAGTATGAAATTGTTCATTTTGGAAGGGAGAGCAAAAGAACAGAACATTATTTAAATGGAGAAAAAAACATAGAGAGTCTTGGAGATACTTGTGCATGAAACACAGAAAGGGGATCAGGAATGCTAATGGACTCTTTATTTCAAGAGAGTTGGAGTATAAGCGCAGGGAAGTCTTACTACAACAGTACAAGGTTCTGGTGAGACCACATCAGGAAGACTGTGAGCAGTTCTGATTCCCTTATTTATATCTTATCATTGGGGGCAATTCAGAGAAGGTTCACTAGGATAATCCCTGGTGTGGAAGGATTGTCTTCTGAGCAATGGCTAAACAGGTTGGGACCCTACTCACCAGAATTTAGGAGAAAGAAAGATTGAAACATATTGGATTCTTCAGGGGCTTCACAGGGTAAATACTGAGAGGATGTTTCTGCTCATGGGAAGGTCTAGCTCCTGAGGGCATAGACTCATAATAAAGGTGCCAATTTAAGCCTGAGGTAAGAAGGAGGGATGTGAGTTTTTGGAACTTTGTGCCAAGCACAGCTATGGGGGCAGAGCCCTTGTGTATATTTAAGGCTGAGATAATTGAGTCGTAGTAGGGTTACAGGAAAATGGACATAAGAAATATCAAATCAGTCACCATATCGAGCTACTGTTCAAGCTCAACACATTGAAGTCTATTGGGCCTGAAAACATCCTGGCTATGGGTGAATATTTATGCTCTGGAACTAGTTGTGGCCCTAACCAAGGCATTTACCTGATAAGGTAGAAAATTACTCAGCTTCATCTTGTCCACAAAGAACAGAATAAATCTAATCTGGCCAATTACTGCCCAACAGTCAACTCTTCGGAATCGAAAAAGTGAAAGAAGGTATCAAGTATCACAAAGGATTTACTCAGCAATCTGTTCATCAGTGCTCAGCTTAGGTCCTGTCAGGGCTGCTCTCAACTCCAAATCTGACTTCAGCCTTGATCTCAACACGGACAAACGAGCTGAATTCCAGAGGTGATATAAGTGAATACACACAACACTAAAACAGCATTTCACAGTGTGTAGCATCAAGGATCCTGGCAAAATTGAAATCATTTGGAAAACTACACACTGGTTTGAGTCAGACCTAGCACAAAGGAAAACAGTTGTCTTTCTTGAAGGCCAATTATCTGAGCCCCAGGGTTCCTCAAGGTAGTGTCCAACCCCTCGTTATCTGATTCATTAATGCCTTCTTTCCAATATAAGGTCAGAAATGGGGATGTTTGCTGATGCTTGAATATTTTTCAACTCCTCAGATATTGAAGCTTTTTGTGCCCACATGCAGTAAGACCTGATCAATATTTCAGCTTAGGGTGATAAGTAGTGAGAAACATTATATCCTGCACAATGTTCAATGGAATTATTATCACTGAAGTCTATAATATCAACATCCTGGGAATTACCATTGACTAAAGCTGAGTTAGATGATCTACATAATGTTTCAGTGAGTACTCATATCCTGTCCAAAGCCATCTATTAGACACAAGTCAGGAATGTAACAGAATTCTCCCCACTTGCCTGGATGAATACCACTCAAACACTCTTCATAATTCAGAACCAAACATCTACTCGGTCAGCAGCCTATCTGCCATGTTAAGCAATTACTCCCTTCAGCACCAACACATTGTGGTGGCCATGTGTACCATCTACAAGATGGACCGCAGCAACTTGCTAAGGCTCTTTGAACAGCACATTGTAAACCACAAGTGCAACATCATGACTTGGGAATGCATTGCCATTCCATTACTGACAGGTCAATATCTTGGAATGCACTTTCAAAAACCATAGTATAGTGTACTTATACCACATGAACTGTAGAAATTCAAGAAAGCAGATTTCTCCAGTTCAATTAGGAATGTTCAATAAATGTTGGCCTTGCACAGTTGCTACAATCAAATATAAAAGCAATTAATAAAGTCAAAGCTTGCTGAGAGATTGCTTGCAATCCTATCCCTTACAATTCTCTTAGAGAGAATTGTAAGGGATAGGATTTATGCACATCTGGATAGGAATAATGTGATCAAGGATAGTCAGCATGGTTTTGTGAAGGGCAAGTCGTGCCTCACAAACCTTATTGAATTCTTTGAAAAGGTGACGAAGGAGGTTGATGAGGGGAAAGCGGTAGATGTGGTATATATGGATTTTAGTAAGGCATTTGATAAGGTTCCCCATGGTAGGCTACTGCAGAAAATACGGAGATATGGCATGGAGGGTGAGTTGGAGGTTTGGATTAGGAATTGGCTGGATGGAAGAAGACAGAGGGTAGTAGTTGATGGCAAAGTTTCTTCATGGAGTGCCGTCACTAGCGGTGTTCCGCAAGGATCTGTTTTGGGACCATTGCTGTTTGTCATTTTTATAAATGACCTGGAAGAGGGGTTAGAAAGTTGGGTGAGCAAGTTTGCGGATGATACGAAAGACGGATAGTGCGGTGAGGAAGGCATATGGCGTACTGGCTTTTATTGGTAGAGGAATTGAGTTCCGGAGTCCTGAGGTCATGATGCAGTTGTATAAGACTCTGGTACGGCCGCATCTGGAATATTGTGTGCAGTTTTGGTCGCCATACTATAGGAAGGCTGTGGAGGCATTGGAACGGGTGCAGAGGAGGTTTACCAGGATGTTGCCTGGTATGGAAGGAAAATCGTATGAGGAAAGACTGAGGCACTTGGGGCTGTTTTCACTAGAGAAAAGAAGGTTTAGGGGTGACTTGATTGAGGTGTACAAGATGATTAGGGGGTTAGATAGGGTCGACAGTATGAACCTTTTCCCGCGTATGGAGTCGGGTATTACAAGGGGTCATAGCTTTAAATTAAGGGGGGGTAGATATAGGACTGATGTTAGGGGTAGGTTGTTCACTCAGCGAGTCGTTAGTTCATGGAATGCCCTGCCAGTAACAGTGGTGGACTCTCCCTCTTTATGGGCATTTAAGAGGGCATTGGATAGGTATATGGAGGATAGTGGGTTAGTGTAGTTTAGGTGGGCTTGGATCGGCGCAACATCGAGGGCCCAAGGGCCTGTACTGCGCTGTATTCTTCTATGTTCTATGTTCTATGTTCTATTTGTAAGTGTGTATTTCTTAACAAAACTGTTCTGCTGCATGGTGCAACCCTGTCATCCACAAACTAGTTGATCACTCTTTAATGACATATAGAGTCATAGAGTCATACAGCACTAATTGATAGTCTATGATAAGCTAAATAATATTTCTGTCGCTATGTCTTGATTAATATTTTTAACTTTAACACATTAATTCTGCATTGAATCAAACTTACCATCTTCATCAGTGTATACATTGATCAGTTCACTTGTCTGAATTTCATCTCCCAACATATTAGAGGCAGTCATCCAAGTTTCATAGTGGCTGAATTTGGCCAAATTAATCAAAAGTATTGTCACATTTGCATTTTCACCAACACTTGTTTGATCAATATCTGTTATATTCTGGAAAACAACATTGAACAATTTGTTGCAGGTATATTTTATTGTATAGCACGGACAATTAGCTAATTAAGCTGCAGTCTTCTTTCAACAAATTCAGTTCCTTGATTTGATCTCAGTTATTTCCAAATATTCAATAAAGTTCATTTTTTAAATATGCAGTTACTACAATTTAATTTTGATTATTTTTAAGAAACCAATATAACAAAACATCAGCATGTTTCATAAAGCTGTAAATTATAATGTTTTACACTGACAAATGAATGTCAGATACCATCTGTCTGTCGTTGAACAAATATATAACCCATTTATTTCATATGGTTTAAAGCTCTGCTAAAAGGCAAAGGAATGTCTTATCAAATTGCATGTTCATTTACTTGTCAAGAATAAATTCTAGCCTATTGTTCCTTGGAACCCGCAAATCTCTCCTTGTTATCAGCTACTGCCTAACACAAATATCACTGCACATGAAGTCAGAAAATATTGCACCTGTGTAAAAACACCAGAAGTATTCCTGTAGTGAACTGTATAATATTGAACATATCCATTTGCCTTAGAGGAAAGGTTCCAAAATACTTGAACAGAAGTGGAACTTTTGTTGACATAGGAGATAATGCCTTCAGCGATCCTTGCTGCAAAAACATATGGATGCATTTGTTAAATGGTTTCCTTTCACAAAGATACTGGATCTCTATAAAAAATGATTAGTTGCAGACAGAGTATCATGGCTATTTCCAGGAACCACACTTCAGCAAAGATCTCAAGGCTTTGGAAGGACTGCAGAAAAGGTTTACAAGAATATTACCATGTGATCAGTTCTGTGAAAAGACTGGAGAATCTGCTTTGTTCACTTTGAGTAGTGGAGATTAAGTGAGGTTTGACAGAGGTATTTAAATCATGATGGGCTCAGAAACTAATGAGAACCTTTGGGCCAAATGCTCACCTGCTGTGTAACTACTTTGTAAATAAGGAATAGTTGTGTATTTTGACAGAAGGATTAGCAAGAGAACAACAGACGTAACATGAGGGCAAATATTTACACACTGCAATGCACTCTCTGAAAGCTGTTAGTAGTAGGTATAATGGTAATTTTCAAACAGATTAAATGTTATATAGGGGAAAGGGGAAATATGTGCAGGTGTCATTAAAAAGGGCAAATTAGCATTACTAAGTTGATCGGTCTTTCAAATTGCCAATAGCATGATGGACTGAACATTCTTCTGTGCACTTTCACTCTGACATCCACTCCACAAAATGGAAAATTGCTAAGTATGTCCTATCCACAAAGGTAGAACAATTGCATCTGTTCTGATGATGGATCACTAGATACAAAGCATTAACTCTGCTTTCTTCCCACTGATGCTGCCATTTATTTTGCATCATCAGTCTACACTCAGTCAACAGCAAAGTAATGGAATATACCAAAGAGCTCATCAAGAACCCATTCACAGAAACTCAGTTTGGGTTCCAAACAAGGGTCACTCAAATTCAGACTTCATTATAGCTCCAGATAAAAGAATTAATTTCCAGAGAAGAGGTGAGATTTGACCTTGACATTATGGCAACATTTGACTAATGTGGTGACTGTCGCTCTAGTAGAATTTAATTAATTGAAAATTGTAGAAAAGCCTTATTGGCTAAAATCATCAACCATAAGGAAGATTGCTGCAACTATCAGAGATCCAACATCTCAACTGCAAGACTAAGCAATATGCCAGGCAGCAATTTGCCAGGCTTGTGAAGTAGCTTATCTTAGCTGCTCCATCCATGACCTTCCCTTTATCATAAATTCAGAAGTGGAGATGTTTGCTACTGATTGCACAGTTTTCAGTTCCATTGGCAACTCCTCAAGTAATGAAGCAATCCACGTCCATGTGCAGCAAGACCTATAATATGCAGGTTTGGGCTAATAAATTACAACAAACACTTGAGTACCAAGCAAGGATCATTACCAACAAAAGAAAACATAACCACATCTTGTTTTCATTCCAAGGCATTATTATTTTTGAATTGAATACCATCAAAATTAATTGGATACACCACACAAGTACTGCAGCTGGAAGAACTATTTAGGGGCTGGGCTTTCTATGGTGAGTGACCAAACGTTTCCCTCTCCAAAGTCTTTCCATTATCTCCATAGCACAGTCCAGAAGTATGATGGAATATTCTTTATTTTTCTGGACAGGTGCAGCTTCATCTCACTGTGTGGTGTTAGTCATGGTTCAGTTTGTAGCACTTGTGCTTCTGAGTCAGATGATGTTGGGCTCAGCTCCCACTTGAGAGATTTCAAAATAAAAATCTGGGCTGACTGTGTAGTCCTGATGGCATGTCAGCTCAAATGTCATCATTTGGATAAGATTTTAAGCCAAAAAGCTCTGTCTACTTTGTCAGGTGGATTTGTGAAAGCTCTTCAACTTATACTTTCAGGCAGATAAAAAAGAATCCACGGCAGTATTTTGAGGAACAGCAATGGAATTATTCCTTGCATCTTGGCAATATTTCCTCTTCAAATAACCTCCCAAAACAGGTTATTTGGGCATTATCACAATTGTAAGACATTGCTTTGTACAAATTGCTTGCTGTATTTCTTACACAACAGTTACTATGTATCAATATGGCTGGAGACCACAAACTGCAATCTTCTATTTACATCATGAATCACACAGAAGTCAGATGCTTCATCCATTAGTCACAAGGGCGAGGGGAGGTGATGGTTGATGGTATTATCACTTGCCTGTTAAACCAGCAAAGCAGGTAATGTTCTGGGGATGTGGGCTCGAATCCTGCCACTGCAGATGGTGGAATTTCACTTCAATGTTTAAAAACCTAGCACTTAGAGCTTAACTGACGTCAATAAAACCATTGTTGATTGTTGGAAAAATCCATCTGGATCACTAATGTCCTTTGGGAAAGTAACTGTCATCTTTTTCTGGTATAGACTACATGTGACTCCAGACCCACCACAGCAATGTGATTGATTCTTAATTGTCCTCTGGGCTGGGCAATAAATGCTGGCTTACCAGTGAAGCCCTCATCTTTTAAATGAATAATAAAAAAAAATCTATGGACTAGAAGGCTCAGGTGCAATGCAGAATGACGCTAATGGCACAGCATAAATTCTGTCTGTGGTAGTTCATGCAGGCTTACCTCCCTACCTTGTCCCACTATACAAGGTGATAACCCTTTAGTTATATGCAACCAATTCAGTCTCTTTATGGGAAAGAGATGCTCATGGTTTTGTTGTGGACTGCAACTAATTATCTTACCTTATACTTCAAATGCAGTTCATGAGATATCATACACTCTGGGAGTTCAGCCCTTAGGGTGAAAGGAAAGGCGGGTAGGTGTAGGGAATGCTGGATAACTAGAGAAATTGAGATTTTGATTAAGAAAAATGAGGAAGCTTTTGACAAGTATAGACAGGAGAGATCGGGTAAATCCTTAGAAGAATACAAAGGCGGTAGGGAAATCAGGAGGATAAAAAGTGGACATGAGATAATTTTGGCAAAAAGAGTTAAGGAGATCCAAAGGGATCTTATAAATACATTAAGGACAAAAGGGTAACTAGGGAGAGAATAGGACCCCTCAAAGATCAGCAAGGCAGCCTATGTGTGGAGCTGCAGGAGATGGGGGGGGGAGGGGGGGATACTAAATGAGTATTTTGCATCAGTGTTTACTGTGGAGAAGGACATGGAAGATATAGAATGTGAGGAAATAGATGGTGACATCTTGAAAAAATATCGATATAACAGAGGAGGAGGTGCTGGATGTCGTGAAATGCATAAAAATGGATAAATCCCCAGGACCTAATCAGGTGTATACTGGGAAGCTAGGGAAGTGATTGCTGGGTCTCTTACTGAGATATTTGTATCATTGATAGTCACAGGTGAGGTTTCGGAAGACTGGAGGTTGGCTAACATGATGCCACTATTTAAGATAGGTGGTAAGGACAAGCCAGGGGACTATAGACTGGTGAGCCTGATGTTGGTGGTGGGCAAGTTGTTGGAAGAAATCCTGAGTAACAGGATGTACATGTATTTGGAAAGGAAAGGACTGATTAGGGATAGTCAGCATGGTTTTGAGCATGGGAAATCATGTCTCATGAACTTGATCAAGTTTTTTTGAAGAAGTAACAAAAAGGATTGATGAGGGCAGAGTGGTAGATGTAATTTATATGGATTTCAGTAAGGCGTTCAACAAGGTTCTTCATGGGAGACTGGTGAGCAAAGTTAGATGTCATGGAATACAGGGAGAACTAGCAATTTGGATACAGAACTGGCTTGAAGGTAGAAGACCAAGTGATAGTGGAGGGTTGCCTTTTAGACTGGAGGCCTGTGACCAGTGGAGTGCCACAAGGATCGGTGCTGGGTCCACCACTTCTTGCCATTTATATAAATGATTTGGAAGTGAACAAAGGTAGTATAGTTAGTAAGTTTGCAGATGACCAAAATTGGAGATATAGTGGAGAGTGAAGAGGTTACCTCGGATAACAATGGGATCTTGATCAGATGGACCAATGGTAGGAGGAATGGGAGATGGAGATTAATTTAGATAAATATGAGGTGCTGCATTTTGGAAAGGTAATTCAGGGCAGAACTTATACACTTAATGGTAAGGTCCGCGGGAATGTTGCTGATCAAAGAGACCTTGGAATGCAGGTTCATAGTTTCTTGAAAGTACAGTAACAGGTAGATAGGATAGTGAATAAGGCATTTGACATGCTTTCCTTTATTGGTCAGAGCATTGAATATAGGAGTTGGGAGGTCATGTAATGACTGTACAGGACATTGGTTAGGCAACTTTTGGAACATTGTGCACAATTCTGTTCTCCTTCCTATCGGAAGGATGTTGCAAAATTTGAAAGGGTTCAAAAGAAATTTACAAGGATGCTGCCAGGTTGAAGGATTTGAGCTATGGGGAAAAGCTGAATAGACTGGGGCTGTTTTCCCTGAAACATCGGAGGCTGAGGTTAAACCTTATAGAGGTTTATAAAATCCTGAGGGGTATGGTAGGATAAACAGACAAGGTGGGGGAGTCCAGAACCAGAGGACATAGGTTTATGGTGAGAGGGGAAAGATATGAAAGGGACCTAGGGGCATTTCTTTTCATGCAGAGGGCAATGCGTGTATGGAATGAGCTGCCAGAGGAGATGGTGCAGGCTGGTACAGTTACAACATTGAAAAGGCATCTGGATGGGTGTATGAATAGGAAGGGTTTAGAGGGATATGGGCCAAGTGCTGGCAAATGGGACTAGATTAGGTTAGGATATATGGTCGGCATGGAAGGGTTTGTTTCCATGCTATACATCTCTATGACTCTAAATGCATGTCTTTCTTCTGGAATCTCAACACCATCCCCCATGAGAAAGATTGTTTGGCACAAAAAGATTCATTCCCTCTGTCACCCATAGTACAGTCTGCAAAATGTATTGCAGCAACTTTGCAAGGTTTCTTGACAACACTTCCCAAACTGGTGATCTCCATTATTTAGAAAATCAAGGAATGCAGTAACATAGTAACACCATAATTTCCAAGCCACACAACACATTGTCTTGGAAGTACAACTGTTGTTCCTTTCTGAGAACCGAAAGAACTGCAGATGCGGTAAATCAGAAACAAAACCAGGAATTGCTGGGAAAGTTCACCACGTCTGGCAGCATCTGTGGACAGAAACCAGAGTTAACATTTCAGATTCGGTGACCCTTCCTCTGAACTGTTCATTCTTTACCATTGTTAGCTTAAAATCTAGGACCACTCTGTCCAGCACCAATCAGGGAGTACAATCACCATATGAACTTCTGCAGTTCAAAAAAGCAACTCACCTTCTCAATAGTAATAAGGAATGTGCAATAACTGCTCACTTTATCACCAATGTCCACACTGCATTCCAATTGTATTCTTTAATAATTCTCTGTAATAATTACTCATCAATAATGTCAATATTTTAATACTAATTAATTACAAGTTTCATAAGTCAGCACAGACACTTACAATTCTCAGGTGTTCGAAACGTGATGTTATTACTTTTCAATCCTCCATCACCTAACCATGTATTTGCTGTTACAAAAGCATAGTATTCCGTATCATTGTCCAGGTTTTTCAGCAGTACAGATGTTTCAGTCTCATTTAAAATAAGTTGTGTTGTTGTGCTCCTGTAATAGGAATGCAGTATTTCAACAAAAACATTACAATACAATTACAGGGCATTGAACTATTCTTAATTTTTTCATGTCTTTCTATTTGTTGCCTCTTGCTACTCCTGTGCCTTTACAAAGCATCTATTCAAGTTGTTTTAGTTACCTTGTATTTAGCCCCGTGTATATGTGTTTAACAAAAAAAAACTCAGGATATCTCAATCAGAATATATCTGAAACAAATTTCAATCACAGAACTGAAAATATTTGATTCCTGCAGTCATAACCCTGCTGATCTCTGACAGCTAGATTTTGTTAGCATCAGGTACAAAAAACAGAGTGGATCAATGCACTAAATTGCTCACTGAATTATTTTAAGGGATTTTCACTTTGTTACTTATTTAAGCCACTTTACATTTTCTCTTCATTTTTTTCTGTTAGTTTTCTTTTTTCATATTGCTACTTTACTGGTGCAATACATTGCCTCGCTCAGCAATTCAGAGCTGATTTAGTGATTCACATAGAAGTACTTGCAGGACTCAGCCTAATTCAGGCTTGCTGAATTCTTTTGGTCACAGTACAGGTATGTGGAAGAATACAGAGGAGCACGTACCCAAGCAAAATTATGCCAGTATATTTCTGAGATCAACCTGGCACCATGATTCAAACAGATTCTAAACCAGGAAGTTAAACTTGAGTCATATGTCTCTTAACTTGCTTCCATCAGTGAAGTGAGTCCTCAACTAAAACTACAAAGTAATCTTCTTCATGACATCAGAATATTTTATTTCAGGGAAATGTATATGATCTAAACAGTGGTACTTGAAATATGCTGTAGATATTTTATCATGTTGCAACATTGACAGCAAAGGTAAATTAGTCAACACTTAGACTAACTCATCTAACAACTAGAAGATGTATCATTATATCTTTCATATGGGAAGAAATGGAGGGCTCATATTCATTCAAGCAATTCAAATATTTTGATAAGATTCATTATACTTGTTGTTAACAGTAAAAAATTATAATACTAGGCATACAACTTTGAATATAGTGCTTGTTATTTTTAAACTTAATAACCACTTCAGTAACTCTTACCAAACATAGATTGTGTAATACAGAATCACTCCGTTTGGTTCCGTGGGAGGTTTCCATGACAGAAGTACAGTGGTAGAGGATAACTGTTTTGATGTAACTGATCGTGGAGGAGAGCCAGGCACTATAGATTGAGGGTAAAAAAGAATCTTCTATGTGAATGTAGACCCATGTAATCACAGGATCATAGTGTGGCTCCCACTGAGCCACCGTGGAAGGAATATTAACAATTTGCATTTTTGATTTAATTCTGTACATTTTAATTTAAAAATTGAAACAACTCAAATTATAAAATGAATTCAAGCATGAATTCAAGTTCTGTCAGCATGATACTGGGAGAAAATCATATATTATTGTACCCTATTTGGCAAAAGTGTAATGATCCATTCACTTTAGGAAGCAATAGGAAGTGTTTTTAGTGCAAAGTTTCTTGAAGGACAAAATGCTGGAGAGTATTTTGAACAGTTTTCTAATTCTAATGTTACTAGCTTCCAGGAAATTCATTGTGACTTGGGGTTGTAAAAGGAATGAACAGTGACGAAACAAAAGATAAATGGAAAGTTAAGTGAAGTGGGTTTGAGTTTCAACTGTTTTACCTCCTGATTGACAGTTCAGCAGAAATTCATGTGAAAAGAAGCAAGACTTGTTCTTAATTGAACAGTTTCCTGTTTGGCCATCTTCAAACAAGTTATGGAGTTGAAACAGGTTTCTTAAAATATAGTGTGTTATGTATTTGGAAGGGTTAGAACAATGAAGACAGGAAGAGTGACAGACTGTAGATTGGACAAGAGCTTTTGCTACACTGAGGTGTTGCCACAATCTACCAGGCTGGTTAAAGAGGTCAGTGAGGAGAATCTCTGGGAGATTCTGCACTATCAGAACTGTTGTGATCCAAGTGAGAGAAAGTTAGAAGACAAGTTTCAATGGCAACAGTCTGGGGATTTCAATTTGAAATTAGTCGCTGGTGAATGCAACTTAAGAGCCAATGCAACTGGATGTAGAATGACAGATCATTAGAAAAAGGCCAATTTGAAAAAAAACTATGAAATTGCATGTTGTCCCACATTTGTGTGAGGTAATGTGAATTCTGTTACGACTGGAAGCGTATCTTTTTTTCATTCATTACTTAAAGCAAAATGTAACATTTCATTTGAAATATCCTTCACCTGCTAATTGATGCTTGTGTTATGTAGATTTTATTTAGTATGTTACCATTAAAGATTTAGGAAGTAAAATAGTGTCCAGTGGTGATTATCTTTTCATCAGCATTTGAGGATTTCTTTCTTTTTAAAAAGCATTGGCAATCTTGACAAGAACTGTAACAAAACCACTGCTCTCTGTATTTGCTTCATCACCTGAGAGTTGTGAAAAGTGCTATACAAATTTAAGCCTTTCTCCTCTATCAAATGCACTAGATCAAGACGTTAGTCTAAGTGAGTCATGCATTCCCTATTCATTGAATGAACATTAATGTTTGCTAACCTTGTTGAAAGTAATTTCAAATATCAAAATTTTACTACATAGTAAAAACTGAACTGAAGAAGTCATATCAGACTCAAAATGCTAATTCTGTTTCTCTCTCAACAAATGCTGCCAGACCTAATGAGCTGTTTCTCCACCACTTTCTGTTTTTATTTCAGATTTCTAGCATACACAGTATTTTGCTTTTCTTTGCATGTTTTGAATGTTGCCCATTCCAGCCATGAAGGATACTAATGTGAAGAAAGTCAGGCTAAGGTTATCTTCACAACTACTGGTAGCACCAAGCATAGTCTGCTCTGAGGTTGCAGGTATGCCACAAGAGATTTTAGAATTCTAGCCTCCTGGCTAGGTCAAGGCTAGAGAAATGCTACAGAAAGACCCTGAATGTATAAGGCCTCCTGCTGAGATCACTCCTCCTGTGCAAGCAGCTTGTCCTTTATAAATTATCTCTCTTGTATCTCCCTCGCTCATGTTACAGGTGAGAGTGTATGGCTACTACAACACCCACAGCTTTTTAGATGCCAAAGTCTTCTCCATGTGGAGCACCACACCCAGCCAATATCATCAAGTTTGAACAATTCTGCAAACCACAAAGCACTTGGAGAAGGATAGACAGTAGAAATCAAACAACCATTAAGTGAGTGTGCATTAGTTCTCACAGTGGAATTGAAAATTACCAGGCTGGTTTCAAATCAGCATTACATTGTCTATTTCACTGGTGCCAGTTCAGATTCCTAGTGCCTGAGCTACTAACTTTCCTAAATTAAAATTTAGTGCACTTCATGCCAGAAATGTGCATGAGTGGTGCTGACATCATTTTGCAACTGAAATAGCTCTGTAGCATCGCTGCTGTAGGTGCTACAGAACTAACTTTGTTGTCTAGAATTCAAAGGTGCTACCAGAGATTCAAGCAAAATATTTAACTGTTCGAATGGCATTTTTTAATGATTGTAAATATATTCCAAAAAGGTAACATAATATAGAGGTGCTGTACTGTTTTCTGACCAAATAAATACAATTCTGTTTAAATGATAAATCTATCCTTGTAAATGACAGATTCCATATACCTCTTGCTATGGATGAACAGCAAATTCTGTCATTTTTACAGTATACTTACCACCTTCTCCAGTTAAAATGTACACTGGTTGACTTTGAATTCCTTCACCTTTGCTAGTACTTGCAGAAATTTTTAAGGAATACCTTTCATTTGCTTTTAAACCTGTAAAATGTGAGAACAGAAATTATTTTTAATTAGAAATCTCTGTACATATTATAAAATACCAAATACTAAATTAATTTCGGTAATGCCACAAAAACATTACAATAAAGCTACATTTTATTTTGAGCAAGCAAAAATCTAAGACCTGAAAATAGTGGACTTATTCCATGTACTAATATCGGTGTTGTGCAAAAGAAGGGAACAGTCACTATAAACGTTAATATTTGGACTGGATTCAGAGATAACAATTCCTCAGATTGCTGTATGTAGCTATAAAGTGGATAGATTGCTATGATTTCCATTATGCAGTACTTTCAGTGAAATCATAATTAAGATCTTGAAGGACATATTGATGATTTCAAGAGGAAAAACAAACCTAAGAGGTGTCATTGATACATCTATGATATCAAAAGATGTCAGGGAAATCTCACAGGGGCCTGAATGTCAAGAAATATGGCAAAATCTTGTAATGAGCAGCAAAGCCTATCACAACGTCAGGTATAACTTGCTGCATCTTTTAACTAGATTTCGGGTATCTCCAAGATTCTCGCCACCCAGTAGCAAGTTGCTGATTAAGGGAGATTATACCTTGTTAATTACTTGCTTAATTACACATTTTCATTATCAATATGTAGCTTCCTATTCAACCATTCACTGTGAGCAAACCAGACTCAAGATTTCTCAACATGGATGTCAGAGAGGATACCTGCCAACTTCAGCTGACCACTTGGTCTAAAAGGCTTCCGTGTTGGAAGCCAGGCATAAACATCTCAGCGCACGCTCCATGGGGACCAGCCACATGCACCCCATATCCACAGATATTGGCATGTAACATGTGCCAGCCTCTAAGCACATTGCCAATCCACTCCATAGAACACACTTATAAGATCTCTGCTGGAGTATTATGTACAGTTGTGGGTGCCACATAGGAAAGACGTGAACACACTGGAGAAAGTGCAGAAGCAATTTACAAGAATGGTTCTAGGAGTGAGAAACTTCAGTTATGAGGATAAATTGGAGATTTCTTGGACAAAAGGTGGCTGATAAGTGATTTGGTGGAGGCTTTCAAAATTACAAGTAGACTGGATAGATGAGGTAGGGAGAAGCTGTTCCCAGTCATAAAAGGAACAAGAATAAGAGGGCATAGATTTAAAGTGTTGCGCAAGTGAAGTAAGAGTGATGTGAGAAAATACTTCCTTAAGAAAAATAAATGAAGCACCTATACCCACCAGAAATTTTAAATTCAAAAGTCTCTTCTATAAAACATGACAACTGTCAATAGTTTAATTTACCTGTAACAATGACAGTCAAATTTGTACTGTTTGTAATCAGCACATCACTACTATTTTGAGCTCCAAGATAGAGTGTATAGAACTGGATAATTCCATTGGGAGTTGATGGTGGTAGAAAGGATATTTCAACATCAGAAGGAGGGAGAAATATGTATGTGATATTTTGAGGTGCGTTATCCGGAACTGTAAAATAAACATAAAAGTAAAAATAGAAAATTAATTTCAAACAATGTTTAATATACTCAGTGCATATGATCAAATAAATAATATAATAAAGATAGTGAAACCTACAGTTATAACTGTGGATATTCTATTAGATTGGTTATGGACTGGCTATTGCCTGTGTCTTTGAATGTAGATCCACCTGTAACCAGGGTCAGGCTCATTTTTCCTCCACCCAATTCCCCAAATCACAAATTTATTCTCACTTTTTAGATGACCAAGAATTGGGCAGGCAGTGAGTAACAGTAAGAAGAGTGATGAAAGAGATACACCATCACATGTCTTCATACCAACAATCATGAGTAGATGCTGAGGATGGCATACTCATGGGATTAGGGTGGTGCTGGAAAAGCACCACTCTAATCTAGAGATTTTCCTACTCCTCAGATGCTGCCTGATCTGCTGTGCTTTTCCAGCACCACTCTAATCTAGAGATTTTCCTGCTCCTCGGATGCTGCCAGACCTGCTGTGCTTTTCCAGCACCACTCTAATCTAGAGTCTGGTTTCCAGCATCTGCAGTCTTTGTTTTTACATACTCATGGGATTGTATGCAGCTGGACTACAAGAGCAAAAGACAAGATACTTCTCAGTGGAGAGCAAAGTTGCATATGTGTCCTGCACCAGAGAACTTAGAAGAGCATTTCAGTGTGGTGACTTGTGGAAAGGCACAACAACATGCTTGATCCTGCATTAAAGCTCATGGTAAATATCAAGGAGCACAAAAGAATCCAGCAACAACTCAGCATGGATCTCATTCTCTAAGCATACAGGTGGCCAAGTCCATCAGCACAATGGAATCAGTCACAATGCAGTATCTACTGACCAATCTACTTGGGGCAGCACGGTGAATCGGTGGTTAGCACTGGTACATCGCAGCGCCAGGGACCCGAGATCGATTCCAGCCTTGGGCGACTGCCTGCATGGAGTTTGCACATTCTCCCCGTGTCTACATGGGTTTCCTCCGGGTGCTCCGGTTTCCTCCCACAGTCCAAAGATATGCAGGTTAGGTGAATTGGCCATGCTAAATTGCCCATAGTGGTAGGTGCATTAGTAGGGGAATGGGTCTGGGTGGGATACTCTTCGGAGGATCGGTGTGGACTTGTTGGGCCGAAGGGCCTATTTCTGCACTATAGGGAATCTAATCTAATCTAATCAATGTCTTAATTTCAATTGCAGCTCAAGTGGTTTCCACCAGATGACTGAATGCTGAAATACTGAGGCTATGTGGGTCAGATTGCTAGATTGGAAGATCAAGTGGCTACTACTATCACTGTGGATGAAAGCGTACAAAGTAGCCAGCAAGCTGTAACAGGAGTCCAATAATCTGTACTTCAACAGATTATAATATTATTGAGGCAGAGGCTTGGGAAAATGGTCTTGGCTCCATGGAGCACAGACTTGCAGGTCACTCTCAAAATGACATTTCCTACCCTACCCTCATCAAACTGTTCAAAATCATTATTCATGGACATTTTCAGGCTCCTTCACTGCACTTCAGTAGCTTTCTATCAGCCCTGTTGCAGCAACTTGTATAATACTGCAGAGAAAGAGTAGGACAGGCAAATGGAATGTGGATACGAAGGAATGCACAAATGTAAATAGTTGACATTTATCTAAGGAATATATTCATTCTTAAATTTGGTTTAGATTGTTTATTTTATGGTGGCTTTTACTCACATATTATGGATGCTGTGATGGTCAATATCAGAGGAATGGCATAATAAGTATGAGAATTTTGGTAAATGAGTTATCAATGTTACAGCTATTGCAGTCACACCTAGATGTGAACTTCATGTTCTCATGGTCAGGAAGGAGCTGTCTAGAATGTGTACTCTCTTCTTCATCCTCTTCACACTTTTTGTAAATTCATTCAAGGACTGTGAACACAACTGGTTAGGTTAGCATTCATTACTCATTCTTAATTGCACTTGGGGCACAAGGTAGTAATCGGCAGGAGGTTTTATTTCTTAAATTGACCTGATGCCATGACTTGATGGGTTTCAGAGTCATTATTAAGGATTTCCAGGGCTACACCTCTCCCAACAACAACAGACTTTGTAGCAGTTAGATAGAATGGATTGGCTTGTTAGTCCTTATCAGTGAATGTTTAACAATCACATTACCCCTGCTTCTCTTCCTTCTCCATCAGAGGTTAAGTAGCAGCATTAGTCGTGTGTTGAGCTTCAATGTGGTACCATTGGTTTCAGATCACTGACATTATGTTCTGCATTGTGCTGAAGAAGGGCTTATGCCCGAAACATCGATTCTCCTGCTCCTTTGATGCTGCCTGACCTGCTGCGCTTTTCCAGCAACACATTTTTCAGCTCTGATCTCCAGCATCTGCAGTCCTCACTTTCTGCATTGTGCTGACAGCCATTCACCACTTGTTTGCTAATGCCTACACCATTATGGTATCTGGCATGACTCACCCCAGAAATGCACATATGCACCAATTTTTAAAATTTCTTATAAGAATTAGAGCACCTCATTGAGATTCCTTGAAGTAATAGATTCAAATCCTATAGCACAATATATTTAACTATCAATCCTTTCACAAGTAACTTCATAATCCCAAATAATGAACATGTTCTGTCAGAACCACCACATTGTTATATTAAATTATCAAATTCTGAAGTCATATTCAAAATATAGTTTGTTTAATTTCCATTTTCAAATACTGTGTTAGTAACAATAGCAATCCAGTGCTGGGAAAATTTGAGAAAGTTAGATAGACATACGAATGTCTTTTGATTTGAATGGAGTGGGAGACATTCCAAAGGTTTACGACATAGAATAATGTAATGCCACTGGTATTTGGTTGTGGGTTCCATGAAACTACTACTTCAGTGGAACTAATGTACTTATAGGTCACATTAAAGGGTTGACTGCTAAGAACTGTAAAGAAAGCATTGGAATATTTTAAACTGGACAGATTTTGGTAGAATAAATCTGCCAGTTTATTGTTAACTCTTTGTTCTCACTAATAAATGGACGGCAAGTCCCATTTAACTGGTTAGCATTTGGGTGAAACAATTCTCCCAGTTGAGCAAACAGTTAAAAGGAGCTATCAATTTCTACTACAGATGTTTTGTTTAATTAGATCAGAATTGTAATCCAGCTGCAGAAAATATGCATGATGTATTGAGCAAAAGTTCTGGTTTTCCAGCAATGTACTTCCATTTCTTTTTTTGGCAGAAACCTAAATTCTCAGTATTACAAAACAGTGCTTACCATCATGTTTTGTCACCAAAAACACAATTGGAGATGTTTGATTCCCATGGCCATACTTGGTGTATGCTTTAATGGAGACGTTATAGGGAGAAAATATTTTTAAGTTTTCTAGGTAAATGTTTGTTTCTGAACTGTTCATTGTAAAAGAGTCAGTATAATTAGTGTATGTAACTTCATAGTATGTAATAATTCCATTGGGCTTCTCTGGAGGTGACCAGCTCAAGTATGCAGATGTTTCAGTTACATTTTTGAAGGTTAAGTTTTCAGGTGGTGTTTCTGGTTCTGAAAAGGACAGAAAAGAATGTAATTTTGTTATCTTTGGTTGTTTTGGAAATACTTATAATATTTAATGATGACAAAAAATGTTTAACTTGCACTATCAAACTGATGCAAGCTTGAAAAATAAATCCAAGGATGGTGCTCAGAAAAAGTGTTGAGTGGAAAGCCAATATGTATCCTGAATAGTGAGAGCAGCATACTATAGGTAGATCTAAGTAATCCCACAGCAGTGGATCAGATCAAAGATCTACAGTCCTACCATATCCAGTAATGAATGGTGTTAGTCAGCTAAACAACTAACTGGAGGGACAAGTTTGAAAAACCTCCTCATTCTCAATGATTGGAGAGCCCAGCACATCAATGCAACAATCCACAGCCAGAAGATCCAGGCGAATGATAAACCTCTGCACCAAAGATGCTTGCCTTTTTTAAAATTTAACCAATGTTTTTCTAATCAATCTATTCGGAGATGTTATTACACAGCTCTGGAGCAGGTGGGACTTGACCTGGGTCTCTCAGTCTGGAGGTAGGGTGCTCCCATTGAAGAACAAGAGCCTTTAGATGTTAGTCTTAGACAATTCAATTCACTCCCCAGGATATTAAGAAACTGCTAAATACATTGGATGGAGCAAACAGCTTGAATCCTGATAAAATTCCAATTGTACTATTGAAAACCTAAGCTTCAGTCATGTTCCTAGCAAAGCTCTTCCTGTACTGACATAACACTGGCATGTACATCACAAAGTAGAAAATTGTCAGATATGTTCAATCCACAAACAACTGGACATGAGTACTTAAATTCATTTTTTCAATTTAAATCTAAGACGAATAAAATGATTTTCATCTTCACAAAATTAATGATTAATACTTGGAACAGATTCCACACATAATGGGGATGATAAAACCTTGGGACAGAGTCTTGTGCTGCTCCCAGAGGCAGGAAACAAGGCAGACTGAGGAACATGACAGCAAGTGAATCTCAACCTCAGATTCCTGACAGAGAGTTGCAAGTATGAACTTGAGTTCCTGGACATTTGTAAGGCAGATCAAGCTTTACAATGCCATTTGCCAAGCATCTGCACCTCATTAAAGCTTATTAAAAGCCAGCCTTGCCAGAATTATGTTTGTCTTCACAATAAAGTTCTTTGCAAGCAAGTATTATATGATTTCTGACTGATGCCTTTCTATGGGGAGGTGATAATATTGTGGTAATGTCACCATACGAGAAATCCAGAACCTGAGGCTACTGTTCTGGGAACCTGGTTTTAAATCTCACCAGGGCAGACAGTGAAATCTGAGTTCAATAAACATCCTGAATAAAAAGCTGGCTTAATAGCAATTGTCATAAGAAACTAATGTGGTTCACTGATGTCCTTTAGGGAAGAACGTCTGCTATTCTTACTTGATTTGGCTTACACGTGACAATATGACCCTTACCTACCCTTTGGGCAATTAGCGATAGCCAATAAATGCCAGCTAGTCAGCAATGTCCACAGAGAGTCATGGAGTGATACAGCGTGGAAACAGACCCTTCGGTTGGGCCAATGGGCTGAGAAGTGGCAGATGGAGTTTAATTTAGATAAATGTGAGGTGCTGCATTTTGGGAAAGCAAATCTTAGCAGGACTTATATACTTTATGGTAAGGTCCTAGGGAGTGTTGTTGAACAAAGAAACCTTGGAGTGCAGGTTCATAGCTCCTCGAATGTGGAGTCGCAGGTAGATAGGATAGTGAAGAAGGCATTTGGTGTGCTTTCCTTTATAGGTCAGAGCATTGTGTACAGGAGTTGGGAGGTCATGTTGCAGTTGTACAGGACATTGGTTAGGCCACTGTTGGAATATTGCGTGCAATTTTGGTCTCCATCTTATCAGAAAGGTGTTGTGAAACTTGAAAGGGTTCAGAAAATATTTACAAGGATGTTGCCAGGGTTGGAGGATTTGAGCTATAGGGAGAGATTGAATAGACTAGGGCTGTTTTCCTTGGAGTGTCGGAGGCTGAGGGGTGACCTTATAGAGATTTATAAAATCATGAGGGGCATGGATAGGATAAATAGACAAAGTCTTTTCCCTGGGGTGGGGGTGTCCAGAAGTAGAGGGCATAGGTTTAGGGTGAGAGGGGGAAGATATAAAAGAGACTTAAGGGGCAACCTTTTCATGCAGAGAGTGGTACGTGTATAGAATGAGCTGCCAGAGGAAGTGGTGGAGGCTAGTACAATTGCAACATCTGGATGGGGATATGAATAGGAAGGGTTTGGAGGGATATAGGCCAGGTGCTGGCAGGTGGGACTAGATTGGGTTGGGATATCTGGTTGGCATGGACGAGTTGGACCAAAGGGTCTGTTTCCATGCTGTACATCTCTATGACTCTATATGCTAAATTAATCTAGTCCCATTTGCCAGTATTTAGCCCCTATCCCTCTAAACCCTTCCTATTCATATACCCATCCAGATGCATTTTAAATGATGTAATTGTCCCATAAATGAATTTGAAAATATATAAGAGAGAAACTGAAGTCACTTTGGAAAGCATTCATCTATGCCATGCTATAGGCATGGAGGACTACTGAGGGAGAGTGAAGTGTAATGGAGACAGGTCAAGGAAGGGAAGCAGACCGGCAACAATGGAAGGACCAGAAGGTTCGGTGCAGACATCCAAACTGTGAACCTGTGTCATACTCATTGCAATGAGTGAATGCTATCCTCGTGCCCTTTACATGTGATGCCAGGGCCTTCGACCCCATAAGATACTGGGCAGAGCATTTACCTCCCTTGGTCCATTGCAGGATTTGCTAAACCGCTCACACAAACATGTATAATAAACTGAGTAACTGCATAGGAAAAGCTGACCTGTATCTTCCACGACAGTCACTTACATGCCTAATGCTAAACTGAGCCTGCATAAAACTATGCCCTCTTCTTCTGGACACCCCCACCCCAGGGAAAAGACTTTGTCTATTTATCCTATCCATGCCCCTCATGATTTTATAAATCTCTATAAGGTCACCCCTCAGCCTCCGACGCTCCAGGGAAAACAGCCTCAGCCTGTTCCTGGAATCACTGAAAAAGCAACCACCTTTCAGTCATGTAGCTGTCAAGCCCTTTTGGATGGATGGATCAAGATAGGTCACAGTATGCTTGAAAAATCTGTTTCACAAACCAGTGATGAAAAGGAGGGCATAAGAATAGTTTAAACAAGTTGATAATAATGAGAGTTGAGTAAATGATGTAATAACAGAAATAATTGGAAGCTGAAATTTGATTTATTTCAAAACTTTTCTTACCATCTTCAAGAGTTCGCACAAAAATATCATCTTTTTCAGAGACTGAGCTTTCACCTGCAGAGGTTGATGCTGTTACCCTCATTTTATAATCTGTAAATTTTTTTAAACCTATAAATGTAAACAAAAATATCAGAATTTGTGGAAAAGGAGTTAAATTAATTGCAGTCATTTGAGTGGAGATCTGAGGCATGATACCACTCCCATGTTAAAAGTTATACAATGACTTAAGCAATACATGCGGAACATAAATGTATTCTTGAATAGAAATCAATTGCATGATTCATTTTTAATGTCAGGAGACAGCAGGAAGCAGCATCTTCTTTCTCAAAATATTTTAAAACTACTATTGGCCCTTACATTTTGTGGCCTATGCTACCAGCAGTGTTTCAATACAAGATAATCATTGACAATCACAGAACTATCAAGATATCAAATACTCAGTGCTTTCCACAACCAAATTATGTAAGGCTGCGATGTCAGCATGGAAATACCTACTAACTTTATTTTTATAAAGGCTTAATGAATGCATGCCACACAAATCTGCTATGATCTGGATCACACATGATATTGTCTTGGAAGTACAGTTTACAGTTCACAGCATCAAGCCTCCAGATCATCACACCCTATCAAGCCACTGAAGAAAATAACCTGAAGTGTACTTATAAATCAAGCAGACTGATATGTAGTAAGGATTAACATGCTCATTACTTCATCAAAACTGTTCCGAAGCAAAGTCATTGGATCTGAATCATTAAGTTTGTTTCTCTTTTCACAGATGTTGCCAGATTCTAGTACTTTCTGTTTCTCGTTCAGATCCAGCATTCACAGTACTTTGTTCACCTACCAACATCAATGTTACCAAGTATCATCCAGCATAATGCTGCTACATCCCTTGTTTACTGCTCACGGAACTCAGAAACTGATCTGTGTATGTTTTTTAACTTACATATTTTTTGGACTCCCATCTCATTTCTAATCTGTGCACATGTGTGTTGTGTTATTATTTCTTCTTCATTCAGTAATAAAATACTCAATAAAATTTGAGTAAATTTACAGCTTTTAAAAGCAGAAATGAATTTGTTCTGGAAGAAATGCATCCAAAAGGGAAGGGATTATTTGTAAATTAATTTTGTAGTGATCGACTGAGGGGGTGAATGAGTGAAGAAGGGGTGGCAGTTCAACCTGCTTCACCAGTGAACCTGAAAACTTGGGGCATCTCAATTGGAATCAAAATAAATTGAGGAATCTCACGCACAGTTTGACTGTAACTTTAAACTTGCTGTGCAATTACCATGTAGTCAGTGTGTTGGAACCTCAAAGGAGTCCCAACACACATATTTCAGATTGTATTTGGCCTCTGACTAGTCAGAGACCAGAAGATTTGCCTCCATAATTACTACTGAGAAATATCCATAATGTCTATGCATGCCAGTGCTGAATGAATGGCTATTAAGAGAACTCAGCAAACATGGCTGCTTAGCCTACAGAGAAATACCTTAATGAAATAGAACAACCATGGTTTGAATACTTCAACATCTACTTCATCGTCTTTAGCTGTCACCTCTCCGAGCAAAAACATCTGTTAATCAGCTTGAGCACAATGAAAGACTGAATGTAAAAGTGCAATGGTGTACATGATATTTGAAGCAGTATCTCTCAGAGCTCATGCTTTGCTCGATGCCCCTTCCAGTAAATGTGTGATGATCACACTCATGTATGTCTTGCTCCCAACAGTAGAATACATCTTCTTTACTTTTATCTTGGATTGAAAGAGCTTTGGCCACAGATTACCCTCCATGGATTTTAGTGCAGGATGATTTGCAGTTCAGATTTCTAAAGTTTGGAGGAGCCAGTGTTGGACTGTTGTGGACAAAGTTAAAAATTACACAACACCAGGTTATAGTCCAACAGGTTTATTTGGAAGCACTCGCTTTTGATGCACTGCTTCTTCATCAGGTGACAACCACCTGATGAAGAAGCAGCACTTCGAAAGCTAATGTTTCCAAATAAACCTGTTGGACTATAACCTGGTGTTGTGTGATTTTTAACAGATTTCTAAATACAGTCCCATTATAGGTATTTTTCAATGAGCTTTTCAATTTGGCCTTAATAAATAATGTCTCAAATAGGTTTAATTAGTTCTAAAAAAGTTCTAAAAACATGATGGTCAACTTTGTGTCTAAGTTACAAGCATTTATTTATTTAAAATACCTGTTAGAGTAATGTTGTTACTCATTACAACTTCTTGAAATGCCTCAGTTGTGCCTTCCTCCACAGCATAGATAGTGTAATGAGTTATAATGCCATTCGGAATAACAGGTGGGTGCCATAATATCAGAATAGATGTAGAAGTGATATTTTCATATGTTATATTCTGCACTGAACTTGGCACTAAAACCACCAAAGAAAAATGTTTAGTTAACTTCAAAAAATCTGTGACATCATTTTCATTTCTAAAACAAAGATCATGGTTTCTTTGGTAACATACCATATTCTCGTGTCTTTAAGGTAATGTAGGTTGGTGGTCCTTCTCCAACATTAGTGAATGCTGACACTCTGATAATGTAATCAGTATGAGGTACAAGTTCTTTCACAACATATGACAGCTGTTCAGATGTAGGGTCAATGACCTGGAGCCTGCTTTCACTCTCTGCATAAAGTAGAAGAAGAAAACCTTGCCGAATGTAATCATTCTCACAGTGAGTAAAATTCATAGATGGATTGGAAAAACAAAATAAGCCTTTAAAAAGTAAGAAAAAGTCAGCAGGAAGTTAAGAGTCATAGAGTCATACATCATGGAAACAGCTCCTTCAGTCCAACTAGCCCATGTTTCCAAACTAAACTAATCCCACCTGCCTATATCCCTCCAAACCTTTCCTATTCATGTGCTTAGTCCAAATGTCTTCTTTTAAACATTGTAACTGTATCTGCATCCACCACTTCCTCTGGCAGTTCATTCCACACACTAACCACTCTGTCTGTGTAAAATGTTGCCCCTCGTGTCCTTTTTGAATCTTTCTCCTCTCACCGTAAAAATATGCTCCCTAGTTTTGAACTCCCCCACCTATTCACCTTATCTATGCCCCTCACGATGTTATAAACCTCTATCAGGTCACCCCTCAATCTCCAGTGAAATAAATCCCAGTTTATTCATCTTATTTTTATATGAGCACAGTTTAAAAAGCTTTTAAGATTGTCCCACTAACATTAACAGAAACGGCTGGCTTTAAATAGAAAAATAACGAAGTTAAAATTGTTATAAACAATGAAAAACACTTGTAAAATGTATTTGTATTCTAACAACCTGGAATAATTTAATACTTTTTTCTCACTTTAGAAAGAAGAACCTTTGCTTATGCTTTGAAAACATACAATCTTTAAAAATGCTTTGTGACTTTCAAGAGTAAGTGTATATACTAATTACATCGCCATGCCACTAGGTCATTAGCACTTGTTGTCACTACATAATGGAGCAGTGACCTACTTACTAGCAGTGATATTTTGAAGGCCATTAGCCAGAAGCCTCCATTGAGGAAGAAATGGTGAAGCACTTGAAGGCAGAGAAATTCCACCTGCCTTGACAACTGCAGTAAGTGATCTTTTATGCAACACTGATCTCAGCTTGAGAGTCATGTTGATTGCAGGATGAGATTCAAAGGGCCCCAAGAAACTAGAGGTTGTTGATTTAGTAAATGATTCAGAGAATCCAGTAGCAGCCATTGAGTGTGTGGTACTAGGCATTGAAGGTTTAGAATAAGTGATTGCATGTGATGTTAGTTGATCAGGCACAGATGCAGTCATGCTTTTTTCATGTACAGTAGTTGTCTCAGGCAAGTCTGAATTAACAGGGGTTAATTCCTTATCTGGTGAAAAAGTCGGTAAAGTCACTGCAGGTTCGAAAGATGAGGAATCAGATATCAGCTCAGCAGATCCTTCATCCACGTCTGTAAATATCGCATCAGTTTTTGAAGTCAACGTAGTGGAGACTGTGACCAACATACCAGGAAGTTTTGGTTCAGTAGAGTTTCCCATATTCATATTCTAGAATTTTAAAAAAATCCATGAATATATTTTTCAATAACTTAAATATTTGAACAAATCAAGGTTGTACGAATTACCCATTTAGTTGTTTCATCAGAACATTAGTATCAAATAACTATCAATTATAAATTTAGCTCCTCAAATTCCCTGATTTACTGGATATATATTTATCTTGATTACCTAATTGTACAGGAGAAAGTGAGGGCTGCAGATGCTGAAGATCAGAGCTGAAAATGTGTTGCTGGAAAAGCGCACAGGCAGCATCCAAGGAACAGGAGAATCGACGTTTCGGGCATAAGCCCTTCTTCAGGAATGTACATGTGATTTCATTTAACTTTGTTTCTACTTAACTGAAACTGATATAGGAAGCAACAGCCAGCAGGATAAATGAAAGAAGGAGGTGGATCCCAGGTGACCACTAGGAGATAAGTACTGTCTTCTTATTTTAAGCTCTCACATTTCTTGTTGTCCTTAAACATAATGGTGTTAAGTTCAAAGTTTTAGGTTCTATTGTTGTTATTCCCTATCTCTCGTATTATTTTATGTTATTTAACAGTAATTGCTATGTGTTATGATTTGAGGTTTGCATCTACTCAGCTGACATATCCATCACTGATGTAAAAAACAGTCCACATGTCACATTCATAAACCCAACCACTAAACTGCTGTACAGCATGAAAGTAGCCAAGACTGATGTGCAAAAGACAGGATGATACTGCATAAATAAACACTGGATCAACATGTTTCTTGGACTTCAAGAAATCCAAACTGCCCATGCCTATGAGATATTAATGAAGGTCTTGAGTGGGTGCACTTGTCCTCCCATCGCTAAAGTTGCTTCTCTGAAGTCAGCAGAAATTGAAGTACTCACCATGAGAAGTAAACACAGTGGCCTGACCACTACTGTAAGCTATACTCCAATGAGTCAGACATCCTTTGGTCTATATTTTACACCATGACCAGAGCTTCCTGCCATGTTGAAAATAGATGAAGAACCCTCAACACTTGAACTCAAGGAGGCTTCATGCCTTTCAAAAAGAAGGGCACTTAGCCGGGATAGAATCCCATTTGGATTGCTCAAGCAAGAAAAATTTGATCCATTGTCCCCTTTCATGGGTTTGTCTTTTTCTGCTGGAAGGTAAGCTCTGTTCCACATGAGATGCAGGATGCAAAATTTGCCATACAAAAATAAATGGCAACAAAGAAAACTGCAACAACTACAGAGGCTTCTCACCCCCTGGGGAAGGGATTTGCTTGAATCATACCTCAAATTATATGCAGACTAAGTGTATTTCATTTCCAGTTTTACCTAGCTTTGATGAAAGGGCATTAAGCTGAAATGAATACTGTTTCTCGCTCCACAACTGCTACCTGATTTTCTCAGTATTGCTAATATTTTTTGTTTTTATAACAGGCCAGAGCTGTGGAAGAGCTGCTGGAAATTCCACAGACATGCCAAGAATGGATAATGCATTATGGTCAGTTATAGACAATCCCATTTATGATTTTCATTAAGGCTGTTTCACTGCTCAGGCAGGGAAAGAAACCAGATTGGAAATATTCAAACGGGGGTGAGGAAAGACAAATCTGGATTTAGGAAGCAACAGTAAAGATTCATAAAATATAGACAAGACCAGATATGTCTGGAGGTTTCAAGCAAGGGGAGGGTCAATTGTGGAGAAAGAAACCTAGGCAATAGCCTAGGAGAGAGAAATCCCAATGATTTGTTTCTGATTTCCATAAATTCTTCATTTATTTTTGTCTGAAATCTATTGTTGTCCAGGATACTTCTCAGAGATGAGCAGTGACTCACCACTATAATTTCTATACTTCTTGTAATGTATGAAGAGGGTATTAAATATGACATGGTAGCCATGTAGCCAGCTAAAATGATAGTTGATCAAGCACATGATGATTTAAACAGCATATTTATTTATAGAAGCCATCTATGTGTCCTCAGAAAATATGTTTTCCCTTTGCCTGACTACAAGTCTAGGTGGAGTCCCTGGATCTGTAGCTGTAGTGATGGGAGCCTCCTCAATACTGGAGCCTATTAGCCTGGAATATTTGGGCAATTGAATATGGGAGCGCTTGTGGTGAGAGCACACAGATGTATTTATAGTGGCTTCTCCAGTTACAGGCTCACCCTCATTCATTACAGGGTTGGGATTTAGATAGGGTCGAGGTGGAGGGGATCCTGATATGTCTGGATGATTGAGAAGAGATTTCTGGGGTGCCTATATGTGATTCCTTCTCTCTTCAAGGTGCCTGCTGGCACTACCCTGTTTCTTTGTGAGACATCTTACATATTTACCATTTCATTGAAGCTGTCAAAGTGGCTGGTTGTATTACTGGAGCTTCGAGATACAGAGCATGGCATACTGAATGCTGCAGAAGGGGTGCAGTTTCTATGCTGATTTTTACTTGTTCTTAGATATTTGGATTCCTGGACAGATAAGTTACAGGAGGCCCCTTGTCCAAGAATTTCTAGCGCAGAAGAACATTTAAAGGTAAATGAGTCACTTTCAATCCAACTAGGGTTCAAAACAAATATTTGGGCTTTTGTTCTGAACAATTGTAGTCCTATCCATCACTGTCTGGCTTTCTGTAATAGAATATTGTCTGGCATATTCACTATTTACTTTTACCATGATAAGCAAAATGAAGCTGAATGGAACAAAAGAGTTACAAATGGTGTTCTGTATATGCACATGCTGGGAGATAAGGCAGCTTAATGTTGGTATTTGTCCTTACTTCAATAAATGTAGGCTCCGTTTGCCTTTAAAGAGTAGCTGAAGAAGTAAACATGCAAAAGACATGAATATCCAATTAAGGTTACTACAAGTCTTTGTTAGAATTCACCCTCCATTAACTTCCACTCCTTACACACCTCCCCACCCCATGTCATAGTTATTGAGCAGTATAATTTTGACTGTATAATAGTCATTCAGATAGTTTAAGATATCAGCTTGACTTGATCAAGAAGGAATGCACAGAATATTGAATTTGTAAATCAATGACAGCTTTTTTCCAATGTTCTCCTTTCTAACCCTCCTATCCAGTCCAACTTTCCTAGTTTACCATTCAAACTATTTTTCTATTAAATAATTTGTAGAATATTCATATTGTAATCATATCTCAAGTTTAATTTGAAATTCCAATTTCAAGGAACTGTTGCCAAGGTATTCTATGACTGCTCTAACCTGCCACCCCTCTGGTTATTATTTCAATTAGGCCTAATGAGTTCTTGGGCTATAGAATCATAGAAAGTTACAGTACAGAGGAGGCAATTGACTCACTGCGTCAATCGTGGCTGCCTAAAGAGCTACCCAGTTAGTACCATTCACCAGCCCCATCTCCATAGTCCTCTAAATTCATCACTTTCAAATATATACACATATCTCTTCAGAAATCTCCTTTGAAAGAATCTTCACCACTCTCCATGGCAGCGCATTCCAAATCCTAACAACTCTCTGAGAAGAGAAGTTTCTCCTGTCTCACACCTAAATCTCTTGCTGACAATCCTGAAGTTGTGAGCCCGAGTTACTGACATACCAACTAGTGGAAATAGAACATCCTTCTTTATGCTGTCAAAATTGTTTACAATTGCAATAATCTGTTTTGGCCCACCCATGTCAATGCAATGGTCAAGAAAGCACAATAACATCTCTACTTTTTTGGAGGCTAAGGAAATTCAGCATGTCCACAAGGTCTTTTACCAATTTTTATAGATGTACCCTAGAAAGTATCCTATCTAAATGCATCACAGTGTGGTATGGCAACTGCTGTTCCTAAGATCGCAAGAAACTAGAGTCATAAACACAGCCCAGTCCATGATGCAAACCAGCCTCCCATCCATTGACTCCATCCATACTTCTCACTGCCTCGGGAAAACAACCAACATAATCAAAGACCCCGCCCACCTTGGTTATACTCTCTTCCGTCCTCTTCCGTCAGGCAGAAGATCTAAAAGTTTGAAAACATGTACAAATGGATTCAAGAACAGCTTCCTCCCCGCTGTTATTAGACTTTTGAACAGACCTCTCAAATATTAATACTGATATATCTCTTGCATCTTGTCTGTGATGGTAACACTATATTTTGCACTCTGTTCTGCTACCCTGATGCACTTTATATAGTATGATCTGCCCATATAGCACACAAAATACTTTTCACTGTATCTTGGTACCTATGACAACAGAAAATCAAACTCAACAAGGTCACCTTTTAATCTTCTTTCCCCCAAGGCAATATGCCCAATTTCTCTCATCTTTCCTGTATCTCAAAACCCTCATTCCTGGTATCATTTTGGTAAGTCACCTTTTTGCACTCTCTCCAAGGGTTTAACATCCTTACTTAAATAAGATACCCAGAACTGAAAACAATTCTCCAAATTTGGACTGACCAATGATTTGTAGAAGTGTAGCACCACTTCGTTGCTTTTATACTCTATGCCTCTATTTATAAATTCAAGGATCCTATCAGCCTTTTTAATAACTGTTTCAAATTGCCTGGCCACCTTCAGAGAAGTAGCCCATGAAACCCAAGTCCCTCTGCCCCTATATTCCCCTCAAGGTTGAATCAGTGAGCCTCTCCATGCTTTTTCTACCAAAATGCATTGCTTTGCATTTCTCTGCATTGAAAATCATCTGCCAGGTGGCTGCCCATTTGGCCAACTTGTCAATGTCTCTCTGAATTTGATGCCTCTCTGAAGAGATTTACCCCTCAACACTCATATTCAAATAACTTATATAAATCAAAAAACGCAAGGGGTCCTAACACTGATTCCTTCAGAACCCCACCTTCAACTCGTCTCCAGTCTCAGAAACTGCCCATCTATACCCACGCTCTTTTAGCCAACTTCTAATCTATACTGCCGATGACCATCAATCCCTAACATTTTGTAATTTTCTAACCAACCTACCATGTGGCACCATATCAAGTGGCTTCTGAAAGTCCAAATATACAACATCCAGAGCACTACACCCATCCACTGCCTGTGTTACCTCGTCAAAGAACTCATTCGAATTTGTCAGTCATGACTTGCCCTTAACTGTCTTTGAGCAATGCTTTTATATAAGAATGAATCCATAGTTGGTTTCCTATATCCAAATGAAGATAAAGGGAAAGATGATTAAACATCAAACCCCACATGAGGGAACACGTCTACAGTGTGAAACTTAACTAATAAAAAATATAAAATAACTATATGTTGTTTAAGTTTATAACATCCAGGAAAAATAAAATAAACAGCATACCTGATTGTTTTCTGTCAAGATTATATTTTGTACAGATATCTTAGACTCCTTTAGAAAGACAGTGATTTGATATTGAATAATAATTCCATTTGGTTGACGAGGCTTTCCCCATTCCAATCTTGCAGATTTAGCTTCAACCTCTGTTGCTTTAAAATCAAATACTTCTCCTGGAACTAAAACAATGAATAGTTCAAATGTAAACATGTTTCTATTTTGTATATTCAATACTTTAATAGGGTACAGACATAAATTACAGATTAGGATTTGAGCCATAATTGCCATTACAAGTAATTTTACAAATCTATTTCACATTATGATTTTCCTATTCTGCACTAAAGTTCTCACATTGCAGTTCAAATAATCGAAAATAATTTTGATTAAGCTAGAGGATATGAAGCTTTAATGGAGAGGAAGGATCAGCATCCGAATGCCCAATTCTCAACCAACCTTTTAGACTTTGAAGATAAATTAAAATATGAGTAGGCATCTATTGCAAAACAGATCAAAAGCATCACTGGCAAATCAGGAACAGGTCACTTGTCCACCCATCAAGTTGCAAATTATGTATAATACAGCAAAAGTAAAAGGTGACAATAAATATGAAAACAGAATTCCATGGTTCACCAATACTACAGTAGAAAAAAACACATTTTTTGCAATAATAAGCCATACAGCTTGAGTTTGGACTTGAATACTCAGTGTGCAATCAGTTAATTGATCTCAATAATGTTGTAGTTGAGCTGAGTCCACATGAGTTAGAGAGGTAAATATTTTACTGAAGGTGTTGAAATGTGTGTGCTCCAATATGAGATGGAGGCAAAAAAACTGCAGATGCTGGAATCCATAGTAGACAAGCAGGAGGCTTGAAGAACACAGCAAGCTGGGCAACATCAGGAGGTGGGACAGTTTCGGGTATAACCCTTCTTTAGGAATGGAGGTGGGGGGAGTGGAAGCTGCAGATGAAGAGAGCTGGGGAAGTGTTTTGGGTTGGGAGGGGAGCAGAATGGTGAGGTAGTGATCGGTGAACAGTGTGATAGGTGGGTATGACCTGGTTGGAGAGACTAAAAAACTGCAGATGCTGGAACCTAAAGTAGACAAGTGAGAGACAGCTACCGACCGGATTAATTCCTCCCATTGACCAACCAGGCCAGCCTCACTACCTGTGTTCATCAACTACTACCTCACTATTCCACCCCTCTTCCCACCCATACCCTCTCCGACATGTCTCTTTATTTGCAGCTTCCCCTATCCCTACCTCCATTTCTGAGGCAGGGTTATACCTGAAACATTGACTTCTCCACCTCCTATTGATGCCTGGCTTGCTGAGTTCTTCCAGCCTCCTGCTTGTCTACTTTCAGTATGGGTTGGAAACAGAATCTGCTCTGGTGTTCATAATCTTTGAATTCCCTGACCTTTACTATCCCAGATCAGTTTTTAAAAATGATCGCTGTAATGCAATAGTGAATGGCTATTAGTAAGCACGTCCCAACAACAGTCAGAAGAGAACAGTTGCAGGTGAGAAATGAAAAAGATGGACAGCAAAGTAATTCCTATTCTTTGAGCCAAAGATTGGTCTATCACAATACTAGGTAATTTTGCTGAATGTGCACTGTAATAATGAATCTATGGATATTCAGGCCATACTGACAAGAACATTGTAACATTGGTGACCACATAGATTTGGATGAAATCCTAAAGAAACATAAATGTGTCAACTGACCAGTTTCCTCACTAAACCACAGTGGTTTTGGTTAAATTTGAGCGATCTCCTCAAGAGAGATGAGCTACAATTTCAATAGGTTAATCACTTAATTACAGCCATATTAATATGAAATTTAATTTTATCCTATGTTTCCTGAAACTTGCCAGTGAAAGAAAAGTGAGAAGTAAGTGATGCTTAATAAAACTTAAAGGGGGATCTCATCAAAACAAGGAACTATGTCAGTAAGTACTCAGTACTCACAGCTGGTTGCACTTGCTTACGTGAAAGGATTTGTTCACAACATTCATGCTGACAAATTACTTTATACACCCTGGAGTTTTACAGTTCTGATGTACATTTTGGATCTCTGATCTATCTGATACATTGTCACATACATTGTGATTCTATGGACCTCAGCTGAGGATTAAGTTGATAACCACAACAACAGAAGCACCATGTGTAGTGAGGGCAGGCTGAGCATCATGAATTGGATGAGCCATCAGTCTGCTGATAATAGATCGGTAGCTCCAAGGGAAAGAGGGGATCTGCAGAGACTCACAAGAGTCCATATATGGCCCAGAGGCTGTCACACTAGTACCCTAACCACTCTGTATCCTAACCAGCTGGCAGCCTACCCCTTACACAGCTGGCACCTTAACTACTTGGCATTCCACTTTTCACTCATCTGGCATCCTACCCCTGGCACCCTACCCACTCCCTTCTGACACCCTATCCAGCTGGCACCTGTCACCTCGCAAACAATTCCTCTATCTGTCTGATGTCATAACCCTGGTGCATACCCCCTCCCTAGGTGACACCATATCCAGCTAGTATCTACTTACCTGAAATACCACCCAGCTAACATACTGCTAACCTAGCACTCTTCCCTCTACTTATCTGGCATTCTAATCTGTTCACAGGTGGTATACATCTCAGCTGACATTCTTCTTACCTGGCACTCTACCCTCCCAGCACCCTAATCACAGTTTCCTTTATGTACTTGTGATTTGACAGCAGCTGTCAAAGTTGCTGTCAGAATCTTTAAATTTCGGAATACAGCAATTGGCTGCTTTGAAAGGGAGACTTGGTTTAGTTCCCTTTTATAGTTCTGCTCTAAAAAGAACTGTCAGAATGGAAGTACGGTTCCATATTTCTGAAGAAGTGCTGAACTGACCCTTACGTGTCAGATTGTGACTCTTCAGAAAATTTGCAAATTTTAAGGAGTAATTTTTTTTTGGTTTGTTACATATTCAGTTCTCTAAACTGCCACTGTATTCTCATCTTGCTCTTACCAGTGATTCCCATAGCCTGAGAAATCTTGAATCCACCCTTTATATGACCAAAAAATGTGCTAATATCACTCTTACTGAATGATTAACAAATTGAAATTAATTACTCGCCTCTCCCTTAGGAGCTTTCCTGCACACACCTTTGTGTGTTGGACTAAAATACAGAAGTCGATGGGTTGAAGCTCACAGACAACTCAAGCCTTTCCTTGATTTAGCTTCCATCTGTGCCTAAATACATGCACCATCCATGTTAAAAATTCCCCTCTTCATTTTCTTCAAACATTAAGTCAGGGAACTGAGGCATGTGTTCTGACGAAGAGTCACCAGACTGAAAATGTTAACTCTGCTTTCTTCCCACAGATGCTGCTGAATTTCTCCAGCAATTTCTGTTTTTGTCTTGAACTGAGAACTAAGCCACAATAGGAATTTAAGACGGCAGGTTGGGGGGTATTCTGTCAATATTTGGGAAATTCTGAAAGCTTCAGATAAAGTTAGTACATTTAAATCCAAGCTTCCAAAATACTGACAAACTAAAGGTCAAGTCGGATGGCACCCATCAACTGATTTAACATCCAAAGAAACAAAACATTTGAATCACACTTCCTGTAAGAAGTAATCAGAAAACAACATTTAGTTTTGTTCTCTTAAGTAGGACTGAGATACTCTTGTGGATAGGGTAGCAACTCTGTCAATGACTGCCATCTAATGGTAGCAGATCAATAATGTTTATATTTTTACTTTAATAGATTTTTTAAAATCCTGGAACAAATTTTGAACATTATTTTTGAAATGTTCATTATGCATTTGATGCAGATTAATAACAAAAAAGGTGGAAAGTAGCACCATAAAAAAATTGCAGTTGGGTTCACACTTGACTGTCAATTAACATTTTAAACAAAATCATTTTGTGGTTTTAGACCTGGATCCTTTAGCAAAATTGGAAGCCATTTCTGATTAACAAATCTTTGGAACAAAGCAAGAGGAAGCACAGTAAAGTAAACAGAAAGTTCCATGCAATGTTTTGTACCTTAGAGAACAGGAGTTTATTTTTCTGCTGGACAATTTGCATTCATAGCTTAATAATGATTTTAACACCTTCAGACCTTACACGTAACCCCCAAATTCTCTCTTCTTCTGGGGATGAGTGGGAAAACATGGCAGAAGGGAGATTATGTTGGGACTAAGTCCCCAATTGGAACACAGTTGGGAGGATGGCCTGTACATATTGTCAGTCTTAGTGTCCATTTTGTTTCTACCAGGTTCCTGGCCCTCTGGAATTTTGCCACACATTGGCAATTTCTCATCCCTCCCTTTCCACCAGGCTCTTCCTCGACTCCTTCAGCTATTCACACACTCTCTGTGCCTCATATGTAAGATGTACATACAACAGTCAAGACTGGAAAACATTCCTGTCATCATTGAAGGCAGATCAAAAGCTAAAACTGTGCAAAGCCTTCAAGGCGAAGCATGTAATGATAGCAAATGTGAGCAGCAAAACACACTTGACCTTATTCAAGGATATTTCACTGATGTTGTTCTGACGATGGAATAGTTTGGAGAATAGACTGATACAACAGAACACTCAATGCCGGTGACAGAGTTTGTGCTTTGTGAACAGTAATCTTTCAACAACAAAACTGAGAGCATATAGAAGTCTACTTCCACAATCAACTAACCACAAAGGCTGACTGCAGATGTCTTCATTATAAAGCAACAGGTTTATTTGGAAGTACAAGCTTTCAGAGCATTGATGAAGGTATCTGACGAAGGAGCAGCGCTCCAAAAGCTTGTACTTCCAAATAAACCTGTTGGACTAGAACCTGGTGTTGTGTGAATTTTAACTTTATCCACCCCAGTCCAACACTGGCACTTCCACATCATTTCATTATAAATCAATGAAGAGGAATTGCATATGACCCATAGAAATCAAACCAATACCCACAATATGTCTAAAAAGAATAAATTGCCTGGTTTAAGCATCCAGCATACTGTAAAAAAGAGAGTAGCTGTTTCAATGAGGAAGATACAGCCTGATCCAGAAGTTCAGGATTTAAAAGGGGAGAAAGTCCTCCGGGGTGAACATTCATGAGGTTAAGGGTTAGCCGAATGATGTTACCAGATAATATTGTGAGTAGCGGAGAAAGGTTCCTCAGTAAATGAAATTCAGATGAAAGGTCCTTCAGATAAGGTAGAAGACCAACAGCAACGTAATTTCCTCTGCAAAGGATATCTGAGAGATAATAGATCCTTCAGCAGCGAAATAATCCACAGATCAGACCAAGATCAACAGCCCTCAAGTGAAAGATCTAGCATTCTGCCAAATCCATAGAAAGTTCAGTCTGTGAAAAGTGAAACATCCAGACCATCTACATTTGTGAAATCAGAGACTTGGGAGGAGATCCAGTAATAGTAAATATAGTAGACTTGTATACATGATCTATAATTGGTTCATTAAGGTGAAAATAAAGCTTGAGTGGAGATGTCGTACAAGGTACTACATTGTTCGCATTACATTGGTCTCACCCATTCTACTGATAGCCCACAAAGTCTGTGGGTGGAACCGAGTTCTACTAGCTTTTATCTTCTACCTTTTGAAGGGAGTAAATTCATCTGCATCAGTTCCCTAAGGTCTTAATAATATGCCTCATGAAATGTATTTCCACTTACTGCTATAATGTCTTCTCCTTTACTCAAAGGTGTCTCTTCTGTAGACACGCTATGGTGTGTATCCTCTACCACTAATCATTACCAAAACAAAGAAAAGACAAAGGACGATTTGTGAAAGCAAACTATCTTAAACAATCCTTACTCATTACCACAAAACGGTAGGAGTGACAATTACTAAAGGGTATCAGAAGTGATCATCCAGGAAAATACTACACTGAGAATTTTCAGCACTACTTAAATGAAAATCACCTTTTACTGTCCACTTGCTGCTAGATTGGAAGACTTTCTGACATACTTTGTCAGACTTTACCAGCCATCAACATTAATTCTGGGAACTCTCTGAGGGCTTCATCTAAAATTAGTAGATGCTGTGCTGCTCTCTTATTGGACAGTTTCCTAGGAGTTACCAAGAGTAAGGAAACATTTGGTCACCAACTTGGTGATGGACATTTGCCTTAGTGTTCAGGTGTATAAGGAAGGAAAGATGAGGCCATCCATTAATGCAGGAAAGAAGGGTGAAAGGGCCAGGAGAACGAGTTAGATATCATTCCGGTTGGGTTGTTGAACACCTTTTCACCCTTCTCCATCAAGATGTCTGGTGTAGTGCCTGAGATTACACTCTTAGATAGTCCCTGAGTCATGCTGAAACATCACGTGGTGTGTCAACCAGCACATGTCACATCTTTGGGACAGTGAATGTGACAGTAGCTCAACAAGACTGCTTAATGAAAATAATGTTTAATTAGGATTTGAGTTTTAAACTTGCAGGTGTCTGATTTAACACTCCACGGGCAACTTCAAGTTATCAGTTTCAACTGGGACCAAAATTGTGTGTTAAAATCACACTCACAAGTAGATGTGTCTGATTCACACAACAGCCATTACTTTTATTTTATTACCAAAATAACCTCCAGTCAATCTTACTTTGAATAAAATTATAAATAGCATATCTTTCTTTTCTTCTGTTTTCCTGCTTTTTCTGACTTTAGCTACAATTCAACAATTTGTGTGTTATTCGAGGAGCATTTTGGGATGTACTTTATTGTGGCAGTTAATAAAATTCAGCAGCAGCAAATAGAAAGACCTCATTAACCACACGCCGTCCTTCTGTCTCAGTGTTTAACATGATCTCTCTTACATAGAACCATTATTTTAGCAGTCAGCGAAGCTTCCATTTCATTGACTCACCAGAAATGCAAAGTAAAATGAAAATAATCAAAAACCTACCAGTTACAAGATGCATGCTACTATTTCAATGATGTGCAACAATTTTCCACTACATCCTTTAACGTTACCTTCTGATGATGTAGTGATTTCAGCACTCGCTTTTGGTCCAAGTCCAACCATTGTTTCAGCAGTTACAAACACTTCATATTTTGTAAATGGCAGCAGGTTCATAAAAAAGAACATCAGTCCTCTGGTGCTGTTCTGCAATATCTTCCCTAAATTTGAAAACATATAAATATATTTACCCTCAATAACTCACCATTTTTAAAATAAATATGATCAATGCCAAAATTATCACTTTTTTCACAGCATGTGTGTTTGCGAGTGAATTTGCTAAGTACCTCAGAGTGTGAACTGGGAGACAGGGAAATGCAAATATTGTGTAGAGGTGGTGGCAAACCAGCTACCTTCTTGCCAATGCTGGCATTTTACTAGACTTTGCAAGGTTAGCAGACAGGGCCTCTCCCTAAGGCCAAGTGAAGCCATTTTGTAGCCAAAGAATAGGAAAACAGGATATTACTTAAATAGGGAGAGAATGCAGAATGCTCTGGCACAGATGGATCTGGGTGTTGCTTTCAGTAGTTAGCAGTCAGTCATAATAAATAATTACAAAAGCAAATGTGATGTTGGCCTTTACTGCAAAAGGGAAGAAGTGTAAAATAGAGAAATCCTGCCAAAAATGCACAAGGTATTGGTTCGAGTGCACTTAGTGCACAACGTACAGTGTTCATACTTAAGGAGGGATATGTTTATACTGGATTCAACTCAGAGACAAAAGTGAAGATTGCAGATGCTGGAGATCAAAGTCTAGATTAGAGTGGTGCTGGAAAAGCACAGCAGGTCAGGCAGCATCCCAGGAGCAGGAAAATCAGTGTTTCGGGCAAGAATCCTTCATCAGGAATGAAGGGCTTAAGGGCTTCAATTGCCCAAGAGGGTCATGCTCTGTTTTTTTCCTGCTTTTCCAGCACCACTCCAATCTAAACTCAACTCAGAGACATTCCACTGGTCTGATTTCCAAATGAAAGGGTTGTTTTATGAGGAAAGGTTGAGCAAGTTAGCATTGGAGTTTGGAAGAAAGAGAGATATTATTGAATCTCATAAAATTCTGACAGGGCTTAACACAGTAAATGCTGACACAGTAAATGCTATCTCTTCTCATGGGAGAATCCAGAACTAGTCAGCAGTTTCAAAATAAAGGAGTGTCCTATTTAAGATGGAGGTGAGGAAGAATACAATCTCTTAAAGGCTGGTTAGTCTTTAGAATTCTCCTCTCCCAGCAGCAATGAAAGATGAGACACTGAATGTATCCAAGAAAGAGTTAGACAAAGACTGATAAAATTACAATAACTACTTAAGGGCTTCAATTGCCCAAGAGGGTAATGCTCTGTTTTTTGATTCATTCATAGGACATGGGTAGGCCAGCATTTATTGTCCTTCCTTACTTGACATTGAAAGGCTGATGGTGAGCTGCATTCTTGGACTATTGCAGTCTTTGGGTATAGGGACACCCAAAGCACTATTAGGAAGGGAGTTCCACAATTTTGATTCCATGATAATGAAGGAACAATGCTATGGTTCAACGTCAGGATGTGATATAGCTTACAATGGAATTTATAAAAATTGATGTTCTCCTGTACCTACTGCCCTTTCCTTTCCAAGTGGTAGAGGTTTGCAGGTTTGGAAGGTACTTTTTAAGAATCGTGGGTGGGTTGTTACTGGACATCTTGTTGATGGTACACACTGCTCTACAATGTCCCAATGATGCAAGGAGTATATTTTGAAGGTTGTGTATGGGGCGCCAATTAAGAGGGCTACTTTGTTCCAGATGGTGTCAAACTTTTTTATTATATTGTTTGGTTTGCAACCATTCAGGTAAGAGGAGAGTATTCCATGACACTCTTGATATGTGCCTTGTTGATTTTGGACAGACATTGCAGAGACAGGAGGTGTATTATTTGTTACTTAATTCCTAGCCTCTGACCAGTACTTGTAGTCACAGTATTTATCTGCCTGGTCTGGTTCAGCTTCTGATCATTGTTAATCCTAAGGATGTTGATATTGGTGGGGGGGGTTGAACAATAGTAATAATTTTAAATATCAAGCGAACATAGACTGGGTTTCTTTTGCTAGTAGAAAGTGAGGATTGCAGATGCTGAAGATCAGCATCAAGAGTGTGGTGCTGGAAAAGCACAGCAGGTCAGGCAGCATCCGAGGGGCAGCAAAATCGACGTTTTGGGCATAGGCCCTTCCTCAGGGTTGGGTTCCTTTTGCTGGAAATGATCATTACTTGGCACTTGTGTGTTGTGAATGTTACTTGCCACTTATCAGTCCAAGTCTGGAGTTTGTGCATGACACTGGTAAAATACCACTGGGGTGTGTACACCACAGGCATATTGCATCTACCATCCCACCCAATTTTATGTCCTTCCTCCCACTGCCAAAAAGCTCCCTCCTGGGACAGAGGGAGAGAATAAAATTTCCACCATGGGAAAATTGAGGTAAAGGGAAAACTGGAAGGGAGCATATGCAGCCAAGCTGAAATTAACCAGAATATTTAAACAACATAAATGAGGTCTTCCTTTCCTCAGATCAGGAAATTAGGTTTCCCAGGTAACTTAGCAGTACAAAGTGTATAATAATGGAACTTCCCATTTACATTGAAGTTCACACCACTTACCAAATAGGCCATTGAGCTCAACTCTGTAAGAGAATCTTCCTGTAACTGTTGCTGGTGGATCCCAATTAATTCGGAATGACCTTGATGTAATCTTACTTACAATTAGGTTTTGAGGTGGTTCTTCTGGAACTGCAAACAGTTATTTCACACCTTTATCTCAGCAACCAGTGACAATCCAATAGACATACACACTAATCATTTCTTATGTGTTTGTTAATTTACTAATACATAAAACAACACAGCAATTTAAACAGTAACATATTGGGGCTGGGTGAAAGGACAATATCTTTAATACAAAAATGCAAAGATGTTCCTCCTTACAAACAGCATTATACATTACATTCCCAAAGTTCCTCCAACTGGACAGGACAGAAATAACAACACCATCTGGAGGGTCAGGAACCTCATAAACATCAACAATCTGTCTCCCTTAGACTGTAAATTCCAGTGGTGAGCTGGAGTGGGAGAAAAAGATGTTGAGGTTACATTTTCCACATACTCACCCACATTTAGGGGAATTCCCAAAATTCCATCTCTCGTAGTCTCTTGGGTTTTGGCAGAAATCAAGGTAATCAAGAATTTTCTCTATTGTGCTCACATCAGAAATGAAAGTGACTTCATTCCTGGACTACCTGCACTGTCAGGATAACACAATGTGACCTATTGATAAGTGGCCACCCACCTACCATTATGTGATAGTCAACCAATAAATCTATAAACAGCTAAAGCCTGTAAAATATTACTTCAATTTCTAATTTCATCCTTCAGAAGGCATTGCAGCAATCTGAGTTTAAAGAATGGTCATGTTAGTAGCAGATGGTACAAATAAAGTTAGAAATGTGAAAAAAATATAACTGTTCACATATCCTGGAAGAAATAAAGTTCCCACAACCCAATGCCTAATGGAGGACAAAACAACAGATTTACTGAATCTACCTCTCGACCCACACAGCCATGACCATAGATTGTCCTCCAACAATAACTTATTGTTATGAAGCATCTTTCATCCAATAAAACAACTCACGATACATTGCACGGGCATTATGAAACAAAATATGACATCTGGCCACACTAGAGATATTATTTCAAATGAAGAAATGCTCAATTAAAGAGATAAGCTTAACCTCTGTCTTAAAAGAGACAATAGAGGCATAGGAATTTTATACCTTACAGCCTAGGTAACCAAACGCTTGCACAGTGATGATTGAGAGATTAAAATTGGAGATGCTCATGAAGTCGGAGTTAGCGAAGTGCAAGTATATAGGATGTGGAACTGGAGGAAATTAGAGATGGGGGCAGATGAGATTGTGGAGGAAATTGAAAACAAGGATGAGAATTTTCAATTGAAGACTTTGCTGAACTGTGAACAAGTTGTACAGTGGCGTGAAAGATAAGTATGCAAAAACCTCAGAGTTATGGCCGAGTTCAAGTATATAAAAGGTAGAATACGTGAGATCAACCAGAGTGTTTAGGATAGAAAAGTCTGAAGGTGACTGCAAGCGGGCATCAGAGCCGCCCCGCATTTGCCACGGGACTATGCCTACATCAGGAAACGATAAGAATTCATTTTTGTGTCCCAAACAGCAGTCGCAGCTTTAAACCCACAAAAACTCAGCAGCTGCCGGTCTGCCCACGTGACTGGGAGATCGGAGACAGAGGACAGATAGAATCCACACTAGACCAACATTACCCATGACTCATGGGCCAAAACTCCGGGATTAATTAAATATGGAAACCCATCTCCTAATCACATCAAGAGACTGACTGAAACACACACATACCCATCGATACGGAGCCATTCTGACACAAAGGACAGGCA
>NC_057728.1:42755618-42758759 GCF_004010195.1 Chiloscyllium plagiosum | reverse complement strand
TTTTTTTTTGCTTTAAATTAGTTACTTGAGTCCAATAGTTGGAAACTAAAGGTTAGCTAATGACCATTTCTATCTGGCTGGATACAAGAAGACTCATATGATTCATGCTGCCATGGAGATTGACCTTGACAGACAAGGGGTCTACAAAAAGCCATTTGTAGGGCTGGGTTATTGGCTTTCCAAAAGATATCCCAGAAGTTCACAAGTTAATCTGCCAGAATCGCAGAGGAAGCCAAATAGCAAAGTTAACAAGAACAAATTTCTATGTTTACCTTGCGGGAATGCAAGATGGAATCTCATGCTCAAATTGGAAAGGCCAAATTTTTAAGGATTTAAAATGAGGCTGCAAGATTTGCTTAACTTGAGCTGGGGAGATAATGTCCAGGAAGCTACTGGAAAGGAAGACTATTGGCAAAAATATGACAGAACAATTAGAATTTGAGCATGAATTCCACATTGATTACACCCAAATACTCCATACAATGAAGGTGATGATTTAATTGGATTGTTTAAGATAACTAAAAGAGTTGAAAGGGCAGACAAAGAGAAACGATTTCCTCTGACAGGAGAATCAAGAGCAAGACTGTGTAAAATTAAAGCCAGACAGCAAAAGGATAATGTCAGGAAGCATTTCTTCACACAAAGAGTAGAAGAAACCCTAACCTTTCACTTTGTAAAAAGCCTTGGACCCTGCAGGTCAATTCAAAATGTTTAGACTCAGACCAGGGTACGCATTTTACCGGACGCGCAATGAAACTGGCCTGCCGCCTCCTAGGCATCAGACAGCGCTTCCACGTCCCGTTCCATCCCCAGAGCTCCGGGATGGTCGAGCGCATGAACCGGACCCTCAAAGCTGCGATCGCACAGGCGATCGCCGAAACAGGGCAGGGCTGTGTGGACGTTCTGCCCTGCATACTGATGCGCTTGAGGGCCACCCCAGGCCGCTCCACTGGCCTCACCCCCTTCGAGCTCATGACGGGGAGGACCATGTGACTACCAGAGAACGTCATGGTTGGGGGGGAAGACATGGCCCCCCTGAGGGACAGGATGACGCGCTATATCAGGCAGCTGGACACGCAGCTGCGGGCCCTTAGACAAACTGCGCGCGACCAGCAGGACATTAGGGACCAGGCAAAACTGCAGCCGCATGTGCCCGCCCAACCCCTTCCCGGCGTTGGGGACAAAGTCCTGGTCAGGGCTGCCCCCGACCGGCCCGACTTCGCCCCCCGGTGGCTGGGACTGCACGAAAACATCCTCACCAGCGACACGTGTGCCTGTCTCGACATGAAAGGAAAGGGCAGGTGGAAACACTGGTCCCAGCTTAAACCCTACCCTTAAGCCTCGACCGGACAGACACTCACCCCCCACCTTTTGACTTGACTCTAACCGCCCCTCTTTCTCCTTACAGTGCAACGGGTGGACCGGTTCCAGGGAGACCTGCTCCTACACACACTAACCCTACACCCTTGGTAAGGGTGCCTCTCTCCCACTCTTCCCACAGATCATGCTTCACCGGTGTACCGCTCTCCTCCCTGCTCTCCACTTCGCCCTACGACTAGTGCCTTCCTTCCCCGAAATATATGACAACTTCTACCGCCACGGTGTTGCCTTCAACACGTCCGACGCCATCTGTATTCCTGCAAGGGGAAGTTCTCCCGGGCGTACAGACACTCTGTTTATTCTGCACGTCGGAGCACGACCCGCGGCCGACCTGCCTCCGGCGTGCTGAGGCGATGGACTTGGGGGGTTGCATGTTCGGGACAATGTGTGCCATGCCAGAGGACCTCTCCTCTGCCCCGGCATTTGATGCCGTTACTGTACGGGATTTGTCTGTTTGCGGATATTACGAGCCTACTGATGCCGCGGTAGTCTCTTTGTATTTGTGCTTTCCACCCGCCCCGACCACACCACCCCCGACCACGACTCCCGAGATATTGCCATGCCTCGCCCTGGGACCGGGGCCCGCGGGGGGTCTGGTATTGTGGGACGAGAGAGAGGCCCTTTATGACAACGTCCGACACGAGGTCGTGCCTGTGCTGGTCAATATATCGGGCATCCGGGTACCGGACTATTGCACAGCACAGGTACGCAACCTATACGCCATGATGGGGAAGGAGGTTATAGAGAGGGCCATAGATGCCATGGGGGCAACCCACTACCGAAATGACATACATAACACGCACACACAACGACACAGACGGGACATAGTCAACGATGCTCTCACAGGACTCAACACGGGGACATCCGTAGTAAACTCCCTAGGCATCCAGGGCCTTAGCGAAAAGGTCGAGCAACTAAAAGGGGTAATGAGGGACCTGCTACAGAGGTCTCTCACAGATCAGGCAGACCAGGCACGCCTGGGGGAAGAGGGAGCGTACATCCAGCTCGACGGCATTGCAGTCCTGGAGACACACGTCCACACCATTAACCGCCTTATAGACCGGGAAAGAGAAAACACGGCCCATATCAACGAGGGGCAGCTGTGTCATGTGTATGGCCTGTGGATGGTAGCCCAGATCCGGCAAAATCTTGACCAGGTCCAAAGGGGGGAGGTGCCCGACTGGATCGACAGTGCCAAACTGGCCTCACTCGCGGGGCACTCCAGGCCGCTCGACAGCCGGACTCTGAAGGGTATGACCAGAATATACCCAATGGTTCCCGACTGTGAGGTCAGTGAGGCGACAGGAGTCGGGATTGTCCTCCTGATCCCCGTGGTCACCCCAGAGTCGGGGCCATTTCCCCTGTTTCACATTGAGAACATCGGTGTCATACGGGAAAACGCTTCCCTCAAATATCGATTAGCTCACCACACAGCCATATCTCGAAACGGCGCTGTGTACGGGGTGCCGCTTACAGGCTGCAAGCAGCAGGGGGCAATTATCATCTGCCCTAACCCCTTACAAAGGAGTGAAACAGCAGACTGCGGGTTCAACCGGACACAGGGCTGCACCCTTGAAATCGAACCCACGGGCCCCCACTTCACTAGGGCTGGATATGGTTGGGGGGGGGAACGATACTGTGTCTCCACTCTTGAAACCTCATTTTGGTATAATGGACTGCAGTGCCCGATTCCCCAGCACGAGTTCTGCTTCACCCCCAGGCGCCCAGTCACGATTGGGCAAGCTCACATCTCAGAGGTCC
>NC_057728.1:42726450-42754987 GCF_004010195.1 Chiloscyllium plagiosum | reverse complement strand
TAATTAAATATGGAAACCCATCTCCTAATCACATCAAGAGACTGACTGAAACACACACATACCCATTGATACGGAGCCATTCTGATACAAAGGACAGGCATCCACCAGACAGGTACGGACAGACCAATACACACCAACACGCCAAGGGAACAAAGGGGGGTGCTAGTCCCTGCCCTCACAGAGAGAGACAAGCAGATAATACCCGGACCCGTTTTACATAAACCAATTAGCACCCTATTGTGCATGCCCTGCAAGTCTCCTGGGACGGCAGGAAACAGCCTATTCGCACCTACTCCAGTGATGATGGGGAACTATCATCCCATTCATCCTCAAATCCCACACATCCTGACAACTAAAAGTATATAATATGAAGCTGCGCGCGGGAACAGCAGAGTAGCCGAGATTCGGACCTCGGCTGATCTCCGCCGGCGTTACTGCAGTAATAAACGTTACTGATTGTTGAACCGCACTCTGGGCTCGGACTGATATCATTTCATCCGCGCTAACAGTGACAAAGGATTGAAGTTGAAGAATGTTACAGAGATAGAAATAGACAGTTTTAGTGATGCCACAATATATATTACACCATGGCTGAAAACAGTCTATTTTTGCCTCAGACATCTGCCAGACAGTGGGATGGAACAGATAGATAGGAAGTGCAAATGAAATGGAGACTGAAAATAGCTTCAGTCTTCCCAATATATTTGCTCAACCAGCAATACCAGATAAGCAGTCTGACAATAAAGTGTGACAGTGAATTCAGCAGTGATGATTTTGAGGAGGAAGGGCAACACTTGAATCTCAGCTAACCTGGGGACGAAGAGAGGCTAAGATAGGAAATCAGCAGTTCAGTGGCTAAGGACTGGGAGAAGGATTGAGAGAATAGGAGGTGAGCCTATTGGACAAGATGAGCTCAAAGAGGGAATGAGTGGAGAGAAAGGAGAGAAACTCGATATGATGCAAGTTCAGTATTAGGGAGGGTGGGCAGAACATTAATGAAGTCTGGCCAGGTGAGCTAGTGAAAGGGAGAAAGGTAGCAAAGGCATCTGAGCATGATGTTCATGATCTTGATTTTGATTTTGACAAAGAAGTGCATGATTTCTTTGCACTTAATGTCGAACTGAGTGTGGAGGAGATAGAGGAGAGGGGTTAAGAAGACAATTTGCAGGGGAAAAAGAAAAATTGAGGTTATCTTTGCATTTCAGGATGATCCTGGAGTAAAGCACAGCGCTGGTATCTGTAACACCTGATCATGCTTTCTGTGATGCAGCCAAGTCTAACTCTGGATAGCTATACCACTCTTATTTTTCATAGTTGCATCCTTTGGACCTAAAAGAGTGGAGATAGTAACTATATCAGTGGAATTGCCAGGGTGAGAAAGACTAGATGAACAAAGGTGGAAGTGGTTGCTGCAGAAATATTGTGGTATAGGTAGAGGACCACAGATTGGGCCAGTTTGGATTTTGAAAGCACAGTTATAGAGTCATACAGCACAGAAGCAGACCCTTCAGTTCAACCAGTCCACACTGATCATAATCCCAAATTAAACTAGTCTTACCTGACTGCTCTTGGCCCATATCTCTCCAAACCTTTCCCATTCAGGTGCTTATCCAAATGTCTTTTAAATGTTGTAACTCTACCCATATCCATCACTTCCTCTCGAGGTTCATTCCACACTAGAACCATCCTCTGTGTAAAAAAGTTTCACTTCACGTCTTTTTTAAATCTCTCTCCTCTCACCTTAAAAATGCTCCCCCTAGCCTTGAAATCCCCCATCCTCGGGAAAAGATAATTACCATTAACTCTATCTATACCCCACTTATTTTATAAACTTCTATGAGGTTGCCTCTCCAGTGAAAAAAGTCCCAGCTTATCCAGCCTTTCTTTGTAACTCAAACCTTCCATAACTGGCAACATCCTGTTAAATCTCTTCTAAACCCACGCATTCCTTATAACTAGGTGACCAGAACTGGACATAGTATTACAGAAGAGGCCTCATCAATGTCCTGTGCAATCTCAATATGACTTCTCAACTCCTATACTCAAAGGAATGAGCAATGAAGGCAAGCTTGCCAAATGCCTTTTTAACCAGCCTGTCTATATGTGACACAGGCTTGGGGATTATTCTTATCAGGGGCAACCACAAAAGGGAGATAGGCTGTGGCAGGAAGTTGTGCCCAGCGAGTGACAAAAGGAGGTGATCAGAGATGGCAGCGGACAGCTGGAACTGACAACCGGAAGTGGCAGATACAAACCACTACAAATGCCGGAGGAAAGATCACAGAAGCACTTCACAGGAGGCTCCCAAGCACTGAGGATGTCACCTAGACAGGGGACGAAACGTCTGCAACACAAATTCCCAGCTCGGCGAACAGAACCACAACAACGAGCACCCGAGCTACAAATCTTCTCCCAAACTTTGAACACGAGTGGAAATCCACATTACCCAATTACTAATTTTCTCTCAATTAAAGTATAGAATTAAAAAAAGCTCAATTTCAAATTCTATTCCCCCAGTTAGCAGGCATATTGTGTGCTATCAGTCAGCACAGTTATATGGAATTAATCCCTAAACTGCACATGGAACCATCTCCTTGGACAAGCAAACACTCCCTTCCACATTGATCAGTACACTCCCCATTCCACACACCAACCATCACTTAGATAATTGGACCACAGCCCTTAGAGAAACAGCTATCACCTGCCTCTCACCCCTGTGCCCTGAGTATTATTTTGCCTTTTTCTGAGCAAATGATTCACTGAGCATCACTTAAACAGTCTGGAGTCAAACTTCCTGTCTGCCATTCCATTTCAATCCATATATCCTTTCTCACCTCTCTTTCTCTTCCTTTCCTTATTTCCCACATGTTTCCTCCCTCTCCCTCACTCTAACTAATTCTCCTCTACCACTCATAGTCTCACTGAAATACGAGTGTGAGACAACCAAAATTGTCCACAGTACTTCAACTAAGAAGTACTCCTCATTTTTGAGTCAATGTCTGTAGACTGCAAACTTTTAATATAGTGTTCCCTCATGTCCCACTGCCTTATTTTCCCAATAATCTTTTAAGTCCACTCACATGTTTCCCCAGATGCTTAATATATAACAGTTCCCATAAACAATTTAATACATACATAAATTAAGAATGCAATATCTATAACATCCGTTAGAATCATCATAAAATATTCTCTTGGTACTTACGCCATTCTGGTGTCCTAAAGAGAGTACTTGCTGTCTGGCCTTCTCCTTCTTTTGTAAAGGCAGACACTTCACACAGATAGGTGGTGTACGGTTTCAGTTGACCCACCATAATGCTGGCAAACTCAGGTGATGTTTGTTTTTCTATTGGATTTTCTGATATGACTGTTAAAAATCCATTACTGGTTGGTGGGGAAGATGAAACTGATGTTGCAGGAGTGGTGCCTGTTGAACTATCATCCTATGTATTGAAAATCAATATTAATTTATAAGTTAAAGTGTATCAATCATACCTTAGTATTTAGAATAGTAACAGAAAGATGAGTTCCTTAGTAACAAATGTGTTGAAGGGTAATTATCAGATCATTGGTTTATTTTGACAAAAATTGACAGAAAGCTAGATATAAATAAATTCAGCCCCTTTAGTTCGGGTCTGCTACATGGAAGTTACAAACAGAATGAAACATAAAAATGATTCTTGCTTACACCCAGTAGGTTAGCTCAGCTGGCTGGATGGCTAGTTTGCTGTATACCTTGATACTAACAGTGTGGGTTTAATCCCATACTGGCTGATGTTACCATGAAGCTTCCTCCTTCTCAACCTCTCCCCTTACTTGAGACGTGGTGGCCCTCTGGTTAAACCACCACCAATCATTTCTCTCTAATGAGAAAGTTGGACTAGGGTGATTTTATTTACTTTAACTTCCAAATCCTGGAGCGCACCCTGCCCACTGCTGAGCCAGTAGCAGCCCTGATCAGATGAAATCTCAATGAGAACTTATGTGCTTGCCATCAAGATTCTCAGAGCCTTCACGACAAGGAATCCTGGCTCCAAGAGCTGTTATCCAGATGGAGGACAGTAGCACTCCAGTGTCCTCAAGGGCAATGGCCACTGCTGGGACTGCAGGTGGTCCAGGATGATGAGAAATCATGGAGACTTTGGAGCCAAGTGAGTGGGTCAATCTTGCAGGGCCAGACAGATAGGCTCTGGCAAGTGAGGCAACCCATGGGATGGCTTTTGTCATTAGTAGGTCCTTCTGTTGGGCATAGGGTGCTGGAATAGAAGCATCCATTGCACAACAGCCAGCCAACGATAAACCTGTTGCCACTGCAAGTGACATTAGCCCCCCACTGCATCCCAAATGCCACTGATAGAATAACAGTAGTGGTGAGAATGAGATCCTTTTGTAACCATTAATTGGCTACAAAGGCCTCAATTGGTCTCCTGGCAAGATGGCTGCTCTTAACGTTCCCCACAGCTCACTTAAATCGGAGTGAGTTGGAAAGGCAATAGGTACTCCACCTCATGGTTTCCTGTCATTCCATTAAAGGACATTAAATTTCAGCCTCAAATTTATTAATCAAATACTGACATTCAATATAGGTAATTCCTTTGATTTAAATCATGTATTGAATAAACTGCAAGATGAACTGGCTTCTATTCAGTCCATGAAACCACTGACAGAGCTATCCACTGAGAATATACAGAATGATACAAGCTTTGCAGTAAAATTAAAGATACATGTTTACATATTTGAACCTTCTTTTTGGAGAAAGTTCTCATTAGTATTAAATTATCCTCTTCTTGCGGATGTAATTAGTTTCATTTTCCAAGACATTACCTGCTCTTCTAATGCTTGCAAAATATAAATTATAGGAAGATATGACAAACTACACTTGATCTTACCAATGCTATTTCACTGGAGTTAACCGTGAATTAGTAGAACATTCTGCCTTTATAAGTGTGGACAATGGGAATTTTTAAAGTTCCAGAGTACAGGAATAAAAAAAATTATATTTAGAACAGGAAGCCTTCACATATAATCTGTTATGTACTCGTATGTAAAAGTATCTCCAAGATTAAACCACAAAATTGTTATATATCTGGTTGGATGAAGGATCAGTTAGTAAGGAGACTCAAATACAGATAAAATGATGATGCTGTAGTTTCCTCTGAATATTGGAACAACGTGTGCCCCAAAGAAAGCACCATGCAGAAAGGCAGAGCTATGGAACTGCAGATGGCAGCAGACTATCGGTAAACCTCATGTCAATGCTGTACTCTAACAACAGATAGGAAAGATTAGAGGCAAGAAGCTCTGAAAAGAATGATTGCAGCAATTTTCTGGTCAAATTATCTCATGTGAAAGTCAAAGTTATGTAATTACAGTTTATGTAGACCACCGTGCAGCAAAATAGATACGGACAGATTCACTTGAGGGACCTGATAGAAGGCAGAGGTTAGACAGAGTGAGGAGAATACTAAATAGTACAGAATCAGACGGCTGAAATAGTTTGACTTTTTTTTCTATATTATTCATTTTTCAAGTTACATGGGAAGGACAGGTCAATTTTGGGGATTATTTACTGATCTGTATTAATCAAGTAAATGTTGATATATGTTTGCAACTAAATACCATTTGTGATTATAATATTTCATAACAATATATTACAGACACAAGATTTTTAAAAGTAATTGGCAGATTGAAATTATGATTTAATATATCGTGAAAAAACCTAAATGTGTTTAATCTTTTCATGCTGCCAACAATAATCTTTGGATACAATATCATATATTTTTAAAATAATTGCAGTATTATAGCCATAAAGAGTTTAAATATAGTACATACCTTCAAATGCTTTTCACCTACCTCACACTGTGGTAATGTATTTGGGAAAAGGGTATCAGCATTGACTGATATATTCTTTGATATACGTCCACTTCTTACGGACTTTATAATTATACTGAAATATGTAATTTTCCCATTTGGTCGTTTAGGTAGAAACCATGTCACATTAGCTGTTGTATGGTTGACTACTGTTGCAGTAAGAGATGAAACTGGACCTGGAGCTAGGAAACAAGTGTTTGAATATATAAAGCGAATGATCTGAAAACTGTTCCCTCCACATGTAGAATATGTTATGCAATCCTGCTGATTTATTCTGCTACTATTTTATCATGAGATACCAGTCCACAGCACTGGCAAGCAAAGACTGAGCATGAGCAACATAATCCAGCAAAATTTAAGCGAATGTGATGACTATGGAACTTCTTGCCAACATAAAGATGGGGATTTTCAGTTTTGGTTGCAACTGCCTATCAGATTAAAAACATTCAGGAAGGTTGTATAGACCCATCCTGATTATTCTTCCTAGTAAATGGCTCAGAAATTTCATGTAAGTTTTATCATAGATGATTTGAAATAAGGCAAACTAAGAGAGTTTCTAATGAAATACAACCTATTCATTTCTTCTGGCTTTTCTAATATTATATAGGACATCCACGATGCAGGTTGATCACTTCCTAATACCAACCTTTATTTTTGGATTTGACAGGTTCTTTTGCAGCTGGACACCCTTCCAGTCTCTGTCCTTCTCCTTTTATCAACATTGGGGAGTGACATTTATAAACAATGGCTTGCCTGCAATAATGGTTGAGTTATACTGTTCCATAGAAAATGGAAAATAACAAATGCAACACTCCACTCGTGTTACTGGACTAAACTCACTAAACAGCCCAGCAATCACTGAAACTAGTCAGCAAGAAATTTTCTTTAATAGGTTGTATGAGTTCATGCCTCGATCTAAAAGTTCACACACACTTCCTGTGGGTCATGTAAAGAAATAATAACCTCTGTGTCATCAATTTATTAAAAAATCTTTCAGCATATATTGACTTTCTTCATTTTCATACGGAGACAATAAATTAGGTTTTTTTTCCCTGACTGTTCTCTAAAAAGAATTAACTCTGGGGGTTGCAACCAAAATGTTTGCTTTTGTTCAGAAATGTCTCCTCTCCCTAACTCTATGCAGTAAGAGTTATGTATTCCAATCTGCTCAGCTCTGACTCTTGCAGGTTATCTGTGAATGAATCAATCTGACAATATACAAATAATCCCCTTTGAAATTTATAAACCTTTTTTATTGTCTCAAACTTTTGTGAATATCTCCAATTTCATCAATAACTTAATCTCATAATTCCAATACACTTATTGAACATCATAAATAACCTCAGTGTCCTACTTGCTTGAAGTCATTTTTAAGAAGATCAAAATTTACAGCAATTTGCAACCCATGCTTTGTGGTGATAATGATGGTGAAATATCCAGAATTCGCCATCATTACCACAATGGAAGTAAGAGGAATTTCTGTCATTAGTACTGGATAATGTGAACATCCAAAAACTGTTGTTAGTGATTCTTCCTTCCTCTACAGAATTTACTGTTGAGTTCCCTCCTAAGCACACAATCCCTGAACAATTAGTGAATTGATGAGAACTTTCACTTTTATGTTGTGAGATCACTTTTGAAAAACATTGAGAAAGGGACCTTGTTGAATCAAGTGCCTCTGGATGGCAAAGTTCATAAATGTTATCCTTGCTGGCTCTAAAAAGCTAATTTTGTCCTTAGATAATATCAAATTTCTCTATTAGTTTTTTTTAAAAAGACATATATTTTGAAAATAACACATTTTTAAATTTGTGCTATTTTAGATTCTTTCTTAATGTAATCATAATCATTTTACTTCTAATTTGAAAAGTGAAATTAAAATTGAAGAATACTCTCAATGATATCTTGATTTGCTATCTGTGAGAAACTTTGAATGTGTTTGGCTGGTTGCTTACATCACTGTCACTGGATGTTTGGAGATCACCTTAACTTGATGCCCCTTCTATTAGGAAAGATGGAATTTGTGACACAGAGATTGACAGATTAGGCTAAAGGACGCAGACTTGAGATAGTTTGAAAAAGAATCAGAAGTGAAAATATGAATTGAGATTTTTTTTACATAGCAACTTGTCATAATCAGGAAAGCCTTTCTGAAAGGATAGTGGAAGTAGATTTAATAGTAACTTCCTTAAAAAGGAAAAGAAAAATGAGGCAATGATAAAAGAGCAGGGGAGTGAAGCTAATCCAATTACTTTTGGGAGTCAAAATGTTCTGCTCTGGGCTGTAGAATTTTATGAGCCTGAATATTTTTCAAGAAAATTTTGAAATGAAAGGATAGAGATTTAAAAAAGACATGAAGGGCAATATTTTTACACAGAGGCTGGTCCACATGTGGAATGAACTCTTGAGGAATTGATGGATGTGGCTACAACTGTGTTTAAAAGACCTTTGGATAGGTACATAAATAGGAAAGGTTTGGAGGGATATGGGCCAGGAGCAGATAGGTGGGACTAGTTTAGTTTGGGATTATGTTCAGCATGGAATAGTTGGACTGAAAGGTCTGTTTCCGTGCGGTATAACTCTATGACTATGACTCTATGACAAGATCAGCAAAATATTGAAATATGGTACCTTCTTAGTTCTTCTCTTATGTAATGCATTGATCAGTGACACTTTAAATACCAATAAGTTGAAGTAGTGTAAGATGGATGCAAAAATGCTAACGTTACTGAACTTACCACTTTCTGCAGTTACAACTTTCCGAAAAGTACTAAAAGCTCCAATGCCAGCATTGTTTTCAGCTGCAATCTAATAACGTAAATAAAACAAGTTTTAATCTGTACAGTTTCAATAGAAGATATAACTTGGTGAATTGATTTATTTGTAATCTATAAAGAACTAAATAGTTAAGATAAATGGCCACATGAATTAATATTTGAAGAAAATGTCAATAAAGGAGCACAATATACAGAAATAAGTCAGCTCCACATTCTACAACATAATTAATAATATTCAGATTCAGTGAGTAACTCTAACAGTTTGGATTGGGACATTTTTTCTTCAAAGCTAGGTAATACTAAGCAATGCCAACAGCATGATTCCAGAACTTAAAGACAACTGTTGCAAGCAAATTTCTTCAGGAGCATGCTTTTCTCTCATTACCATTGAAATACCTCCACAGCAGCTGATATCTCTCACCAAGTCACCCTTTATTTACATGTGGAAAGCCCTTGCACTGATCCAGCTCTCTCAGAGCCAGCTATCCTAGTGAACAGAACCTCTGACATTCCTGTTTATGTCTGTCAGCCAGGGTCCCTGATTGGACCAAATTAACCACCCCAGTCAGCGAACTCATTTTCTATGAAGTCCACCTGGCCGACCTCATTATAATCAGTACAGTACATCTTCTAGTAAACCTTAAAACTGTCTTCACTAATTTTCACAAAAATATGGCAGGAGCAGAGTCACTAAACAATTCAAGAACATTCTAGGAGCCAGTGTTATGCAATGTAGTGAAGGGTCCTCCTTTCAGAATGTGGAGCCCATGAGAAGTGCTGAAGCAAGTTGAGTGAAGGCTGCTGAAAAGTCAATAGTGTGCAACTGTGCACTGATACTTCAAAACTTTTTTCAGGTAATATTGGCGGAGCTAGCATGGCTATCATTTAGTGCTTGTCCCTAAATGCCCCAGTTTGAACTACCCCAGTAACAGTGCTGCTGGAGATGCAGTTAACAGATGAGAAAGAAATATGCTGTTCTGCATAAGATTATCAAATTAAATGTGCTCAGACAAACACTGACATGATAACTTTGTTTTAAAATGCCCAATAAGCTGTATTTCATTTTAAGCTTACGGAGCTCCAAAAAGGAACAAAGTGTATGCTTTTAACTTTTGACAGATTGACACATACACAGGTATGTGTAGTAGGCCATTCCAAATTGCTGCCAAGGCAATGTCTTTTTTGACCAACAATGCAATAAAAGGGACAAAGAACAAATAACAAGTATAATGGCATGGTAAGAAACCTGCAGGCATGATTTTCAGGAACACATGTAAAATTGGCTTTTCAGGATATATTGCTCTCACATATTTTTCCTCATATTCTTCACTCCAACATTTGTGCATATTTTTATATATTGGTTGGGATGACAGCAAGATAGTTCATGAAAACATGAATAAATGAGACCCAGTCTGAACTAAAATTAACCTTGTTGTCAAAATCACTAAAAATCAGATGTATATCTCATGTTTGATACAGTTAAAAATCACACAACACCAGGTTATAGTCCAACAGATTTATTTGGAAGCACTAGCTTTCAAGGTGGTGCCTCTTCATTGGGTGGTTCATCAACCCAGTCCACCCCAGTCCAACACCGGCACCACCAAATCATGTTTGATAGATATGGAAGTTCTACATATTGCAATGGAAGTTATTGCAGTTAGTTTTTGGAGGCAATGGCCTAGAGGTATTATCACGGGACTGTTAACACAGAGAACCAGATAATGTTCTGGGGACCCAGTTCAAATCCTGCCATGGAATTTGAATGTAATTTTTTAAAATCTGGAATTAATGATGACCATAAATCCAATGTCAATTTTTGGGTAAACTGAGCGGGTTCACTAATGTCCTTTAGGGAAGGAAACTACCATCCTTACCTGGTCTGGCCTGAGTGTTGACTTTTAACTGCCCTCTGGGCAATTGGGGATGGGCAATAAATGCTGGCCTGGCCAATGGCACCCATATCTAGTAAGTGAATTTTTAAAAAAGTCACCTGCAGATTATGAAACTTGGGAAAAACAATGAAGCTAGACATGAGAATACACAAAAGAATTATATTTCAGGTAACAGCATTTGGGGCAGAGAGCAGAGAAAAAGTAAAAATATGTAACAGCAGAAGTGGAGTGCTTAGTCTCTTCATCTATCTCTCTCTCTCCCAGTTTCTTTTCGCCTCTTGAAAAATATGCCTTGTGATGAAACAAAGTGAAGAAACCTCTATCACCACAAACTCAAAGATATTAAATAATGTTGCTCCTGCAAAGGATAGAAACCGTCAGTTAAACAGTTGTGGTCTCAAGTTATACCTACATCTCAAGGACTGTAAGGACTTTTTAAATTGCATATTCTTGATCTTCCTTTTCATACTAGATGTTCTTCCCCTTTCAAAACCTATTGTTGTGTTTGTGTGTATTTGATGTTGTGTATTATTCCTTTGCTTAGGATTAGTAAGCAATGAAATTCTTCTTCCTTTCATGGAAGAAAAGCTTATTATTGGCTCATTATGTGTACTTGAAGAATAATACATCTATGTGCAAATTATTTTTTAAAAGCTGTTGCAGTCAACCAATGTATTACCTAAAGGGGTGCTGATCCATCCTTCCTCCTACACGTGAAAAAAATTGGGGGTTCATTAGAATAATTTTAAAAACAAACAAAACTATTGCAATTCGTACACCTGGTCAGAACACAAGTCAAACTGCTGGAGTTTTCCATTGGGAAAGTGGTGTACTGACTTGCTTTGGCAAACAATGCCCTATCACTGCAATAGTGCTCAGCCGATTGGCTAATGTTACTGCTATTGTGGCCTTTAATTATCTCAGAATAAAAATTCAGTGATGTCATTCATAGCCAATGACAATGCTGAAAATATGGTGCAGGTAGAGTGCAAGTCAGATAGCAATGTGAGCAATAACTCAAAAACAGTTTTCTTTATGATGTGCAGCAGGAAAAATCGACTTACCCGAATCTTATAAGCTGTCCCTGGTTTCAGGTTATTAAGAAGAAATTCAGGAGTATCTGCATTTGTTGAAACTTGGATAAAGTTGGCTTGCTGCGCAGGACAAACTTCTTTGTACTCTACTCTATAGGATAAAATTCTTCCATTTGGACGAGAAGGTAAGCTCCATGCCAACATTATAGCTGTAGCACCAATGGGGCCCACTGTAAGACCATCTGGAGAGGCTGGATCTGCATTGAAATACATTTAAAAATTAAAACTCACTTTCAATAAGTTTATAATATATTATGAAAAAGATTTGAGTACTAATAGGGATAAAAATGGTAATACAGATTGTGTATCTATCATGCTTGTGAAATCTCACATTTGGAATCCACTGTCTGCCAAAACATCATATTAGAGACAAAGAAACTGCAGATGCTGGAATCCAAAGCAGACAGGCAGGAGGCTAGAAGAACACAACAGGCCAGGCAGCATCAAGAGGTGCAGAAGTCACCGTTTTGAGTGTAACCCTTCTTCAGGACTGGGGGTGGATGTGGGGTGAGCTGCAGATAATGGGGGAGACTGGAGCAGGATGGTGAAGTGGGGATAGGTGAAGACAGTAGAGGGTACGACTTGGTTTGTCAATGGGAGGAATGAATCAGGTTGGTGGCAGAGAGCAATGGAAGGAAGGGGATGGGGCTGGTAAGGGAGTCAGGGGATGGGGAGGGAGGTTACTTGAAATTGGAGAACTCAACGTTGAGTCATCTGGGCTGTAGGGTGCCGATGCGGAAGATAAGGTGTTGTTCCTCCAATAGGAGCTGTGATTTGACAAGTCCTAAGACAAAATGCCAGAAAATAGAAATACTTTCTTTCCTTTATAACAAACAGATGTATACATTGGGTGGAAATTTCCCAGCCACATAACAATGGGAGAATCCTGTGACACAGCTAACGTGGAGCTTCCCAGTATCGAGAGCAAACACGTCTCATTTTCCAGCAGATGTTGAACAGCCAGAAGAGATTCTCACTCGTGGCAAGAAGCTCATTTGCATGTCCTAGCATGCATTTACATCTTCATTATTACCTAATCTCACTTCACGAATATGTAGTTTCCCATTCTCCCAGCTGCCAACATGAAAGGCAGAATGTTTACGTGGTGACTTTAGCTTGCTGCTTGCGCCTCCAGCCTCCATCAGTCACCAACCACTCAAGAGACACTGCCTGGGCAGGGACTGTACACAGCCCCAGTCCACCAGGCTGACTACCAGGCTCCCATCGGAAAAGCGAGATGCCAATGTACCTCTGCCAAATGTGTTTGGGGAAATTGGCAGGATTTGTGCAGGGCAGCTGTGAACTGTCCACTTAATTTGATGCATTGCTGGGCTTTCCCTACTTTCTGCACTCCAGTGCCAGGAAATCAGGGATGTCCCAGAAGTGGCCAGTACTTCTGCCTGAAGTGAGCAGGACTGTACAATGAATGGTGCACTACAGAGAGTTATTGAGGCAAGTTTGGAATAATACTGCATGAAACTAATGTAGGCCTTGAACCCCCTCCATTAAACTTCAGAAAATAATAGTTTGACTATATCTGGTCAGCTTCAGTCTAAACAGAACATTTTCATACAGAATATGTGGCATAGGCAGAATGTTAAGAAAACTCCTAAAATTCGCTCTTGGGATTTGTGAGTTTTTTCTGATTATTCAATGTTTTACTTGCAATGACCAACTGAGGTGCTGGAATTGGCTCCTCTTTTTCTAATTCCTCTCTCAGTCAATCACATAAATATTTTAGTACACAGCTAACACACTTCAATTATGATAAGTTCATTAGAAAATGACGGATTCAATTACCAAGATTTTTTCCAGTGACAGGAAGAGGAATTTTATGACCAATTAACCCTGAGAAAAATAATTTTAAAAGTTTCATGATACACATCAAACACAAACACAAATAATAAATTTAAAAGGAGATTGTCTGGTACAAATAATGAAAGACAAATGTTACATAGTTAAACAGTTCCAAGACTCTTTGAGCTATTAGAGTTTTAAATCTAAGGCCACAGCTTATTAATTATTGACTGTATCCACAGCAATAGTCGAATCTGTAGATATCGATTCCTTGGTGAATCTTTGTTTTCCAAAGTTGCTTCTCTACTGTAGGCTGTTTTCCAAGTCACAGAAAATAGGACATAGAACAGTACAGCAAAGGAACAGCCTCCTTGGCCCACAGTGATGTGCCGAACATGACACCAAATTAAACTAATCCTTTCTGCCCGACTATGGTCCATATCCCTCCATTCCTTGCATATTCATTTGCTAAAAATCCCTTAAATGCCACTATCGTATCTGCCTCCATCACCATCTGTGGCAATACATTCCAGACTCTTACCACTCTCTGTGTTAAAAAAAAACTGGCCCTCACATCTCCTTCGAAATTTCCTCCCTCAACTTAAATGCATATCCCCTAGTATTAGACATTTCAACTCTGGGAAAAAAAGATTTGTCTGTCAACGCTATCAATGCATCTCATAATTTTATAGACTTCTATCAAATCTTCCCTCAGCCTCCGCTGCTCCAGAGAAAGCAACCTGAGTTTTTACAGCCTCCCATTATAGTTCATGCCTTCTAATCCAGGTAGTATCCTCGTAAACCTCTCCTGCAGCCTCTCCAAAGTCTCCACATCCTTCCTGTAATGTGTCTACTAGAACTGAATGCAGTACTCTTACGTGTGGCCAACTAAAGTCTTATAAAGTTGCAATGTGACATCCTGACATTTGTACTCTGTTCCCCGACCAGTAAAAACAAGCATGCCATATGCCTTCTTTAACGCCCTATCAACTTGCGTGGCCACTTTCAGGGAGCTATGGACTTAAACCTTAAGATCCCTCTGTACATCAATGCAGTTCAGGGTCTTGTCATAACTGCATATTTTTCCTTAACATTTAATTTCCTAATATGCACCTCACACATGCCTGGATTAAAACTCCATCTGCCATTTCTCAATTCATATCAGCAACTGATCTATATTTAGCTGTATCCTTTGACAGCCTTTTACACTATCCACAACTCCACAATCTTTGCATCATCTGCAAACTTACTAATCCACACATCTACATTTCATCCAAATATATCACAAACAACAGAGGTCCCAGTATGGATTCCTGCAGAATACCACTAGTCACGGACTTCCAGCCAGAAAACACCCTTCCACCACTACTCTCTACCTTTTGCGGGCAAGCCAATTCTGAATCCACATGGCCAAGTCACCATGGATCCCATGCATTTTAATCTTCTGGATAAGCCTACCATGAGGGGCTTAATCGAAAGCCTTACTAAAATCCATGTAGACAACATCCACTGCTCTAACCTCATCAATCATCTTTGTCACCTCCTCAAAAAATTCAATCAAGTTAGTAATACATGACCTGCCCTGCACAGAAGCCATGCAGACTGTCCATAATTAGGTCATGCTTTTCCAAATGAGCATAAATCCTAACCCTAAGAATTCTCTCCAACACCTTCTGAACCACCTACGTGAGATTCATGGGTCTATAGTGTCCTGAATTATCTCTATTTCCCTTATTGAACAGAAGAACAATGTTAGCTACTCGCCAGTCCTCCAGGACCTCTCCAGTGGCTAGTGAGGGAACAAAGATCTTAATCAAGGCCGCAGCAATCTCCACTCTTGCCTCTCTCAATTACTGTTGAAGAATGGTTCAGTGTGTATTCCAGAGGCCAGCTCCAATGCCTTTCTAAGCAGATGGCATGCCTTTCATCTCTAAATTTGTGAAATGATCACACATGTAAGAATCAGAATCTTCAACTCGACTGCTTTATTCTCCTCCCAAGACTATATGACACCATCAAATTGACTGGTGTTCAATGGAGTTTCCAACAATAAGCCATTTAGTGACATTATCTTGTACATCAGATTCCACTTTCCACTTGGTGGAAGCCTGTACAGTTTAGTTCCATGGTGATGAGAAGGGCCTTCCATAGATAAGTATTGAATTATTTGCCCACCCAGATGTGTATTGTAATCTGGGTCATTGTTATCACAATATTCCCACCTTCCATAATCACAATCCTGGCAGCAGCACTCACTTGTTTTCCACTGCTTGGTACTCTGAATTTCAGTGAGGCCAAAACCTGAAAATGTTAAGAGCCTCTTACCTAGTAAAATAGGCAGCAGACTCATTCAGTCCTCAAAAATCAAGATCTAGATTATTATTTCTTGTAAAGGAAATTAAATCTAGTTATTAGATATTATTGTATATTATTTTCTACACATAAGATTACAGGAATCCTGAGGTACTGTGGATAGCATCCATGCCTCTGAGCTAAACATTTCGGGTTCTCATCCCACCCAAACGGTAGCCAAAAAAATGTGTTGATAATATTGTCAAAGGTTATTGAGTGTCAAATCCTTCAAACACCACAGAAATAAAACGAAGCAAGAGTGGGAAGGATTGTAATGGAAGTAACATTGGAATCTTTACTTTTGACAGCTCCAGAGTATAACATGCAAAAGTACACATTCTCACAGCCAATTAGACTCCAAGCGAACTGTAACACGTGGCTACCATATATACAGCTATCTCGTAAAAAAAATATACTTCAGTTTGATATATTTTATCCAAATATATTGCTGACATACATTAACATACACCCACAATGAAATATGTTAATAGAATTAACTTACTTAATATGTGATAAAACACAATCAATTGCAACATTTACTAACACATTATCTAGCTTATTAATAATACTCAGTAATCAATGAAACAAAAAATTCAGAATTTATTTACTCAGTCCTCTGCCTACTCAGGTATTGTCTTCTGCCTATGATCAGGAAAAACAATTCACATTTCATTTTTTTTTAAAATCAAGTGTCATAAATTATAAATTTTACATTTGGAGGCCATCTAGTAAAATTTTTTGTCAAGAACTGTTTTCCATTTTTTTTGTGCAGGTGGTTTAAGTATATATTTTATTGTAATTATATTCCAAAATCCAAAACAAAGAATAGAAGAGAGAGGTTATGTTTGATATCAATTACTGAAGCATAATATAAGTTTAACAAACAGCAAACCAGTGACAGTTGATCTTAAAATCATTTTGTCAAGATTTTATGATCATTTGCATGCCCATAACTCAATAAAATATAGTCTGTAAAGATCCCATCAATGTTTATTCTTAATTCTTGTCAAAAATGCTTTGCTAGTTGATTTAAAGCCAACTGAACCATGTAGTATTGCGTACAGTTTATTGAACATAGCAAATCTACTTACTTGTTTCACGTGTTATGAATGATCTGCTGACAGATTTGCTAAATGATGAAGAAATTGAGGAAACTGTGGCGGTGTATTGCATACCTGGGGTAGCATCAGTAACATCAGCCTAACAGAGTAAAAAAACAAAATAAATGTTATTATTTGATATGTAATTCTGGCTGAGCAAAAAATACTTCACATATTTTGGATATGTTCTTTAGCCATAAGATGCATCCAAGAAGTTAGTCAATTTTCATTTTCTTTGAAACTACTACCTGCACATAGTAACTCTTGTTTCAGTTCGATACTTAAATAACTAAAAATGGACATTATCACAAATTACAGAATATAAAAGTTTATTTTTAGAAAAATACCTTTATCTGTGCAGCTCCAAGTATGAACGCAGTGAAAGATAAAATGCACAATATCATTATTGCATTTACCTAACACCTTTGTCAGACTAATTCAACTTCACTCTGTCGATCAGATAGGAATACGAGCCACATAATGAAATATTTAAGCGCCCTGCCAGGCAGGTGCACAGCTAATGCTATTGTGCTCAATGTCACCACATTGCCTGTATTACACTATTCATGAATTTCTAGTAGATGACTGTTTCTCAGGGAATGCTCTGGAATGATGTTACCAGTTTTATCAGAAGCAACAAAATAGAAATACAATGCAATAAACTGTGTTAGGACCAATTCTAATTCCAACCATGAGTACAGAATTAATGTCATGAGAACTCTTTAGACTTGGCAGTGCCAATAATATCATGATGATCATACCTTGAAATTGCCATCCCCCAGGTCTGTGACATTGACCAAGCCTTGGTCAGGAAGGAGAATCACTTTATAATAATCAACATGTCCAATAGGTGCTCTCCAATATAAAGTAAATGCTGTTGGTAAAATATTTGAAACTTCTAGCTGTTGAGGCCTTTCAGGTTCTTGAAATAAAACAGATTATATAATAATGTTTAGTCAATATTTCATTGAATATATTTATTTCTGCAGCAACTATGTGCTGTAATGAAAATGTTGTTATGAACCTAGTGGAGTTACGACTAGAAAGTCAAGACTGAGTATAGTCTTCAGGTGAAAGTAGATTAGACAGAAGAATAACTGGGCCACAGTAAATAAATGTATTTCAATGTTCATATTAAACTCATACATTATTATTTAGAGGCATAGGGTTACAGAGATAAGCAACACAGAAACAGCCCCTTAGTCCAATTTGTTCAACTTGTCCATGCATACCAGATATTCTAGATAAATCTAGCCCCATTTGCCAACATTTTACCTATATCCCTCTTACGCCTTCCTATTCATATGCCCATCCAGATGCTTTTTAAGTGTTGTAATGTACCAGCCTCCACCAATTCCTCTGGCAGCTTATTCTATACACACACTACCCTCTACGTGAAACATTTGCACCTTAGGTCCCTTTTAAATCTTTCCCCTCTCACCTTGAACCTATGCCCTCTGGTTTTGGACTCCCCCACCCTGGGGAAAAGACCTTGGTTATTTACCCTATCCATGCCCCTCATGATTTTATAAACCTCTATAAGGTTACCCCTCAGCCTCTGATGCTGCAGGGAAAATAGCCCAAACCTATTCAGGCTCTCCCTGTATCTCAATCCTTCCAACCAGGTTATCATTGTTGGTTTCTGATCTTGACCATCAAACTGGGGCAACAGAAAGTTAGCAGTAAAAAAAACTGAGAGTCAATTTAGCACTTATTTTTAATGCTGTCAATTGTGATTAATCAGCTTGAAAGTGTTTTTGTATTTAATTTCTTTGCTGCTACTCAAAATTGCTGTTCTGTTTCACCCATGGATCCATGTCATTCCTTCAAAACACTGCCACCTCCCCAGTTCAGGTGGCTGCAGTAGACAGTTATTCCAACCACAAAATTGCCTTCAGCTTGCTGCTTACTTCAGACAGGCAAAGTTGTTAATTAATACGTACTCACAAGGTGTTATAGTCATTAGTATTTCTTCAGCTCATTAGCTACATTAACAGATTGAATTTCAAAACAGTATCACTTTTCCAAACCCACTATTATTAAAAACAACAGGTTATTTTATGTGTTAAATTGATGAAGCATAGTGCTTTACTGTGCAGAGATATATTAATTTCCAAAAACTAAATAAATCCACAAATGCTATATTCTGCTTTCTGTAAAACAAAATTTTTAACAGTCAACTTCTCTCAAAATCAGCAAGGATTATCAAGGAGTTCATCTGATTGGTTTGCTTAATTAGTCTCAATGAATGCACCTAGCTGCCAAATTGGTCCTAGATTACTCATTCTTGTAAAAATTTTATCTTGGAAATCAGATTTAAAAATCAGTAGATTTTAGAAACATGTTCTACAGAGCTGATATTATCCATATGCTGAAGTGATTGACACATACTGAAACTGAAAGCTCAATGGGCGGGAGGGTAACGGTAAAAGGATAGACTGTTCATCAGGTGGCCTGATATATCTCGTATCCCTAACACACCAAGATTTAATTTCAGATTATAGGAAGTGCAGGTTGGACTATTGAAACTGTCTGTTGTGGTGAGCATGAGTAGGGAATAATGAGAAAAACAAGCAAATAGATCTAGCAGTAATTATTTACTGTCAGACTCATCCTGAGGGAGCAGACAAGGAAGGGAAACAATCGAGACAGATAATTTGACAAAGGTCACAGACATGAAATATTAACTCTGTCTTTACCTCCATGGATGCGGACAGCTCTCTTGAGCATTTCTAATATTTTCAGGTTTTTTTTATTACTGTTGTCCTTGCTGACACCTGGTTGCATGTTAATTAAAAAAGTATCATCCTTGTTTTAAAATCCCTTTTACTTCCTATTTCTGCATCTTTCTTCATAAGACCATAAGAAATAGGAACATGAGTAGTCCATTTCGCCCTTCATGTCTGCTCCACCATTCAACAAGACCATAGCTGATCTGATGCTCCTTATGACCACTTTGTTCCTTTTTATTAAACCCTTGATTCCCACGGCCCTGAACACTCCCAGATATATACATGCCTCTAATTCTGAACTCTTCATCATCCCTGATTTTAATCATGTTTCCACTGGTGGTTTATCTTTAAATATCAAGTTCCTGAGCCCACCCTCCCTGAACCTCACTGCCTTTCTTTCTTCCTTTCAGATGCCCAATAAAGCTCATCATCATCATCCAGCATGATGTTAAATTTCAATTGATACCAACTGTAAAACACATTTGGACTCTTCACTATGTCAACAAAGTGCTTTATATTACTGCAAGTTGTTTTTGTCATCATTCATATATAACAATGTCTCCACTTAAAACTGTAATTAATTAGTTGCACACTGCTTTGGAAATCTTAATTTCTACAAATTTCTCTGCCATTTCTCCCAATTGCTATTTGAACCTTATGAGGAAAACCTTAAAAAACTAGGGTGTCTGCAGTCCTTCCACTGAAACCATCATTGTAGGTCAGATCTCGAACAATGACAAGATAGAATATAGGAAAGAAATTGAGTGTTTAGTGTAAAGATAACATTCCCTCCAACAAAGTCAGCAAAATGAAGGAACTGGTCATTGACTTCAGGAAGTGGAATGGCGGACAAGCCCCTATCTACATCAATGGAGCTGAGGTGGAGATTGTCGAGACTGTCAAGTTCCTGGAAATGATGATCAATAACAATCGGTCTTGGTCTACCTACGTTAGGTTTCGTTCAAGAAAACACAACAACATCTCTACTTCTGCACAAGGCTTAGGAAATTTGCCATGTCCACAAGGACTCTGACCATTTATTATAGGTGCATGTAGAAAACCTCCTATCTGGATGCATCATAGTGTGGAATGGTAACTGCTCTTCTCCAGACTGCAAGAAACTACAGAAAGTCATGAACACTGCCCAGTCCATCCTGCAAATCAGCCTCCCATCCATTGACTCTATTTATACTTACCACTGCTTTGGAAAAGCAATTGAAATAAACAAAGATCCCTCCCACCCTGTTTATATTCTCTTCCACCTCTTCCGGGCAGAAGACATAAAAGTTTGAATACACGTACGAGCAGATTCAAGAACAGCTTCTTCCCTACTGTCATCAGACTTTTGAACTGAACTCTCAAATGTTAATTTTGATCTCTCTCTGCACCTACTCTGCAGCTGTAATGCTGTATTCTGCACTCTATTCTGCTACCATGATGTACTTTATATGGAAGATCTGCCTGCATTGCACGCAAAACATTTTTCACTGTGCCTGAGTAAATGTGACAACCAACCAATCAGTCAAAAGTAGAGCAGTCAAGCAGAAGAAACCCTATGGAAACTGACCTTCCATATTATTTATAAATTCCATTGTGATCAACAAAGAGGATGAGAAAAATAATCAAAATTCTTACTTGTTTTTAGCCTTTTCTCAACTATTTCACTATCATCTATCCCTTTAATTGTTTTTATTTGAAATACATATTCCACTCCTGGAATGAGGTCTTTGATCCTGAAACTGTTGCCACGTAGGGTTGTTCTATGTGCATTTTCATTCATTCCAGTTAAATGGTATGATAACTGTGAATAAAGTCAATATTACAATTTGAAAGAACAGTACTTTGCTCCACCTGGTATGCTGTAGTTGCAACAATGCATTGAATTCAAATCATTTCTGAAAATGTTGATACAATGATCGGATATACTTTCCAGAAAGCTTTCAGAATATTGGTTTTCTTGCTTTTGCTTTTTGAGGAAGTCCAAACCAACATTTTTTAAATAAACAGTTAGATCTCTAACATAACTATCTAAAAAGAAAAATGTGCCCAAAAAGTATTTATATTTCAGGCCTTACAAAATATTAGCTTATTGTAAATCAGCTTGATCAGAATTAGAGGTTTTGTGCCATGATATTCTCTCCATAACGGATTATCTGTAATCTATATATATTTCATGATTAGAGAGTCATGGTCACAATCTCACTTTCCGCCTTGCCTCATCTTTCACTTATTGAGCAAGTAGCCACATTATTCATGCTCATTGTGGGTTTAGATGTGCACTGTTTACTATCTGAGAGGGACATTGAAGCCAGATCATCTGTTACTGATCAGTGTTGGGGAGCCAGTGACAGCCCAAATAGTCACCTAATATAATCAAGAAAACATGTAAATACCTGAGAGAGGGCCAATGGTCTAAAAAAACATAAAAGCATTCTCTCTCTGTAAGGTGATCTAAAATTCCGTAATAGTGGTGAGACAAAGTAAGCCCATTAAGTTTGATTGGTTGATTGTTATCATGGTATAGCTAGTTTAAAGGAGATTTAATTATCACAGTAATAATCAAAACAAACCAAACAGAATATGATTTGAAAATAATATATAAATGTTATGATTTATACTGGTTTGGAGATGCCGATGTTGGACTGGGGTGTACAAAGTTTAAAAATCACACAACACCAGGTTATAGTCCAACAAGTTTATTTGGAAGCACTAGCTTCCTGAGTGCTGTTCCTTCATCAGGTGGTTGTGGAGTCCAGTTTCCTCCCACAGTCTAAAGATGGCAGGTTGAGGTGGATTGGCCATGCTAAATTGCCCATAGTGTCCAGGGATGTGCAGGATATGTGGATTAGTCATGGGAAATGCAGGGTTACAGGGATAGGGTTGGGGGCGGGTGGGGGGGGGGGGGGAGGGAATAATGTTGGGTCTGGGTGGGATGCTCTTCGAAGGGTTGATGTGGGCTCAATGAGCTCAATGGCCTGCTTCCACACTGTAAGGATTCTATGATTCTAAACTCCAATACCACAGAAGGGACACATTGTCCATTTATTAATTTTGAATGATAAGGAACTTAATCTGGTTTACGTAAGCCCGCATTGTTAGATGGCCCGTCTATTAATGATTCCCTCATTAAATATTGAATTATGGCATCATTCCATTGATAGATCCTCATTTGCTTCCTACAGCCAAGGTGTAAACTGAGAAAAGTAGCATTACGTTTCTACATTGAATCATAACAATGAAAACAAAGCATTCAGTAATTATCTTTCTTTTTGGGTGAATGTACTTCCAATAGAAAATTGCACCATGGTTAAGAATTGTCTTAATGCTTCACTCACCTCAAAAATATCAAAACCACCTCTTGGAGGCTTCCAGAATAAGTATACTGAGTATTCATCCTGTTCAACAAACTGCAAGTCCACTGGAGATTCTGGAACTAAGAATTGTATGCACTGGTTTATTCTCATTATTTCTCTGCAATGTAGCATTCATATTTTATGCATAAATATTACACAATAGCTAAGACATATCAACTAATATTTGCCTTTAAAACTGTCCTTTTGTTCAATTCATTCATGAGATGTGGGCATTGCTGCCCAGGCGATGGGCTATACTGCCCATCCCTTATTGCCCTTGAAGAGGTGGTGGTGAACAGCCTTCTTGAACCACTGTAGTCCGTTTGGTGTAGGTAGAATTACAGTGCTGTTAGGGCAGGAGATCCAAAATTTGAACCAGCAACACAGAAGAAACAGTGATATACTTCCAAGTCAGGGTGGTAAGTTGCTTGAAGAGGACTTGCAGGTGGTGTAATGGCATTATGAAGAAAATAACATAAATAGCAAGGCACAGACACTCAACTGTGCAATGTCCAATTCACAGCATTATTAAAAAGAAGGCATCCAAAACCCTCACCTAACTGAGGCATTGACTATTTTGCATATGTCATAAAAGGGCCTCGCACTTGATTGAAACCCCCAGTTAAACTGACAAGGTATGTCGATACTGTCACTTCTTTCTCCCAGCACCACTCTCCCCCACCTAAACACATACATACACACACTAATTCGGTCTCAGCACTGCCCAGTTACCACTAACCATGACCCTCCTTCCTGCCTACTGCCATGCTCCATGACAGTCACCACTATCCTCCTGAAACATTGCTTTCCTTCCATATTATCTCCCTTCCAGTTTGCCACCCTCCTCTGTTTCCTGATCACCATCTGTCTCAAATACTTTAGTCTTTTAACTTCAATGGAATACTGCTGACATCAAGAAAGCCTCTTCTTTGACAACAAGTTGCCTCGGGATGCCTATTAGATGTCTACAAATATGTTTCATGAGACTGCAGAATGAACTTTGGGTCCACTCGTTCAGGAATAGGGACCAATTCCTGAAGCAATTTTAGTCCCTTAAATTCAACACTGACTACAACTAGAAGTTTAATTAATGGACATTAGCACTTAAATGTATTTGTTTCAAGAAAACATTTTAAAGCCACTTTCTGTGTAAATGAGATTGCAGCTGGATACATATGAACAGAAAGTGATAAGTTTCTGGAGGACGAGTAGATCCAATATTTAGGCAAATCAAGATTTGGACAAACAGGCGGAAGCCTAGTGAACCAATGTAAACAAAGGTCAATTGTTTTTGATCAGTTAAAACCCCAACCTGATTTTGAAGGTTACTTCTTCCTCAACCACAAGTCATGACTGATTCAAGTACAGGTGGTTGTCCTATAGCACATGTTTCTATAACACAAATTGGTGATAACATGATTGCTGCATTTTGACCAATATTTGTAGAACATGAACTTTCTATGCCTATATAGGCTAAAACACAATTCTGTCCCCATTTTTCTTATAAAACGAGATTGCATGGCAACCGAACTATGGTGTTACAAGAGAACTACCTGTAGATACTTTATTATTTCCATTGGTAATTAAACAACTCAGGGAAACACATAAAACAAATCTGATTCATTTTTTCCATTAATTTTTTGGGCCTTTAAGGTTTCACCATTCCTTCAATCTCCCCATTTTCTGATACTGAAACAGCTGCTCCATCAACTACCACCAACCCCTCATGTTTCCAGTCATTGTCTGGTAAGTGTTGCAGGATACCTAACATTTTTGTCTGTCATACCAGATTTCCTGGCCTTCCAATGACAAGCCATCATTAAGTGTATTAATTGGACCTGTTACATCACCAAATCAATTTGTTTTTTAAAATTTAACTTATTTTTCTAATTAACCTGTTCAGAGACACTATTGCACACATCTGCAGCAGCTAGGGAGACTATCACACTGCACCATAAGAAGATCTCCAATTCAATGCTAATTAGTCCAAAAACTAAACTCAATGCAGGCTGGGCTTTTGATTTAATTGTTGCTATATGTTAGTTTGACTAGGGAAAATGAAGCACTGGCTAAGTTACAGTTTCAGTTGATATAGTTGAGCAAGTTCTCATTTCTTAGGGCTGCTTTAAATTTCTATGTTACAGATTTAAACTTGACTTGATTTTTAAGTTCTTCTAGGAGAAAGTGAGGACTGTAGATGCTGGAGATCAGAGCTGAAAATGTGTTGCTGGAAAAACGCAGCAGGTCAGGCAGCATCCAAGGAGCAGGAGAATTGACGTTTCGGGCATGAGCCCTTCTTCAGGAATGAGGAAAGTGTGCCAAGCAGGATAAGATAAAAGGTAGGGAGGAGGGACTTGGGGGAGGGGTGTTGGAAATGCAATAGGTGGAAGGAGGTGAAGATGTGCTATGGTCTGGCGATGGAGGAGTCCAAGGACCTGCGTGTCCTTGGTGGAGTGGGAGGGGGAGCTGAAGTGTTGAGCCATGGGGTGGTTGGTTGGTTGGTCCAGGTGTCCCAGAGGTGTTCTGTGAAACGTTCCGCAAGATGGCGGCCTGTCTCCCCAGTATAGAGGAGGCCACATCGGATGCAGCGGATGCAGTAAATGATGTGTGTGGAGGTGCAGGTGAATTTGTGGTGGATATGGAAGGATCCCTTGGGGCCTTGGAGGGAAGTAAGGGGGGAGGTTGTTTCAATAAAAAATGATTAATGTTTAGAAGGAATCTCAAACACCAGTAGCAGAAAGCCGCTGTCCCAGAAGCTCATTATTGGATAGCTTCTGTCACTCAGTATCCAAACTGTTAGATGGAAACCTATTCATGAAGGAAGTAACACATCTTGAGAGTAGGAGAAAAGGACATTATCTTACACATACAATTCATATCTCCAAATATAAATTCAGAGATTTCTAATCACAGGTAATCAGCACAAAAAAAGGAAGTGATCAAGTCTATTTCACATTTAATTATGTCAGACACGTATAAGCATGCACATGCACAAAGTGTGAAATTTAGTGCAACCTGGCAAAGTGAATTTCCTAATGGAAAAGGTGGCAGAACTAGGTAGGAACAGCTGGGAAAGTTTCCTAATGATAGGACCTGATGAGTATATTACATGGCTAACAGGAAGACAGTGAGGTAGAGAAAGAGTATCAATTAGCCAGCGAGCCAATTGTGAGTTTAAAAAATGCTATTGCTCATTTAGTTACTGGTCAATGGAATTAAGTTAAAACTCACACAACACCAGGTTATAGTCCAACAGGCTTATTTGGAAGTACTAGCTTTTGGAGCACTGCTCCTTCATCGGGTGGTTGTGGAGCAGGATCATAAGACACAGAATTTATAGTAAATTTACAGCACCCCAGTCTAACACCGACACCTCCACACAATGGAATTAAGCAAACTTTTGGTGACCAAACAAGTAGCAACAGGGATCACAGGATTTCAGATCTCTGTCAAGTGAAAGCTGGGCAGTGTTGAAGTTTGGAGATATGGGATCAGCCTTTTGTAGCTACCATCCAGAGGAGGACAGAAGGAACTTACAATGGAACAGTCTGCAGGATACAGGTCAGAGAGGGAGGTGCTGATGGAAGGAAAGGTTTTATACAACAGTCTCAAGGGTATAGGTCAGAATGTGGGCCTCCAGCCAGTGACATGTTTTATCAACTTAAATTCAGTACATCATGATCTCTTTAACACTGGAACTAAGTTGTGAACATTCTGATAGCAAATACATGTGATAAATAAACAATCAAAGAGCAGAACTTTGATTTATAAAAAAAATCAATTGTTTTATGATGAATAATCTCACAGTACTCCGATTTGGAAAAAGATTAGTGTTATTTTGTCAATGAACGTATAACTCAACCTTCATTCTTTAATGAAGATCACCATAATTGGACACATGAGAGGAGCAGCCGAGGCAGGTATCTGCAGGCATCAGAAGCAAAACTCTTGAGCAGAGCAGAAAAAAGGCCCATTCTTGCCACATAATCAGATGTGCTCACTACATTATTTTCCCTAATTAATTACAGTGTGATTGCATTTGGCCAGTCCCTTTCTGCTTTCACAAGATTGTCAAGCTGATTTTGGTTTCACTAAAGGGATTCCTAGCTCCTGGATTAAATTCTGTCATAAATATTTTTAGTTTTGTAACGGGAACTCACTTGTTGTAACATTGATTGTAGTGGGATGGCTCTTCTTTTTTGCACTTGTAGTCTCAATACTTACAAAATAGATTGTACCTGGTAACAGCTCGACATAACTATGTGTCCTGTGTAATATATAAAGAACAATGATTAATTAAACCAGAAAATGTTGGAATTACTCACTACAACAAACATCATATGTGAAGACAGAAACTATTAACTTTTCAGATTCACAATTTTACTCAATTTACCACAAATTTTGGAATTAAATGCACAGCACAATGTTTAACAAAAACCTTTAAATACAGATGCAGGAGATATAATCAATAGCTCACAAGTGAGATGATCTGAAAGGTCATTATTCTTGAATTCACTACAGTTATAGTCAACAAAAGAAAAGAAATAAAATAAAGTTCATGGATTTTTCATACAGCCTGTTTATAGCATACACAAAAATATCTAGTTAAAAAAGCTAAAGTTTATTGCATTAAGACATTTTAATATTTTAATTTACTATTGGACAATTTTCTCTTTATTTCCAATGAAGCTGTTGGCAGTGTAAGTTATAAATATTCTATTTTTTGTAATGTTTCTCATATCGTCACGGCATTCCAAACCACTTTACAACCAATTAATTGTTTTTGAACTGCATATATTGAGAGCAATATAGCAAAATTTTCATACAACACAAGTTAGTTAATATAGTAACTAGTTTAAACAGAAGGAGGAAGTTGTAAATTAGATAGGTTGCCACCAATAAATTCAGAGAGTGGACAAAACTATAGCATATGGCATTCATTGTGTGAATTATTCACTTTGAACCTATGAAAGGTACCTCAAAGTAATTTCTAAATGGCTACAAGTAATGAATCTTCGAGGAGAAAGTGAGGGCTGCAGATGCTGGAGATCAGAGCTGAAAACGTGTTGCTGGAAAAGCGCAGCAGGTCAGGCAGTATCCAAGGAACAGGAGAATCGACGTTTCGGGCATAAGCCCTTCTTCAGGATTCCTTTTTCAGCTCTGATCTCCAGCATCTGCAGTCCTCACTTTCTCCTAACATCCTTGTAAATCTTTTGTGAACCCTTTCAAGTTTCACAACATCTTTCCAATACGAAGGAGACCAGAATTGCATGCAATATTCCAACAGTAGCCTAACCAATGTCCTGTACAGCCGCAACATGACCTCCCAACTCCTGTACTCAATACTCTAACCAATAAAGGAAAGCATACCAAGCGCCTTCTTCACTGTCCTATCTACCTGCGACTCCACTTTCAAGGAGCTATGAACCTGCACTCCAAGGTCTCTTTGTTCAGCAACACTCCCTCGGACCTTACCATTATGTGTATAAGTTCTGCTAAGATTTGCTTTCCCAAAATGCAGCACCTCACATTTATCTGAATTAAACTCCATCTGCCACTTCTCAGCCCA